>NC_061513.1:17685127-17900610 GCF_022539505.1 Lolium rigidum
TCCATCCAAACCCTCGAACTGCATTATCTCGCAGTCTCTAGACAAGTTCACCCCTTGCTCATGCCTTTGATTACTTTATATTGTTTTACTTGGAAAGTAATATACTTATCACTCCTGCATTGAAAATAAGATGTCACTTTTCCAATTATGAATATGACTATGTGGTGGGCAATGGAACCATGCTTTGAGATGATGGTGGGGGTTCCATTGCAAGGGTTCTATACATATAGGACTAATAACCAATGCCGTCTAGTGATTCTAGCGCCTTACATATCGCGTTAACCATAAGATCTACAATGGCTTTGGGGAAATCAGTTGTACCTTCTTCCTTTCGCATATCAACGGATGCCTATTTGCTGTAGCCAGGTAGGTGTTGCTGGTCCCACGGTAGGTTGAGAGGTCATCAAGCTCTCCGGTCCCATGTGGACGTCTTGTGTATTAGGGTCTATGAAGGATTGTATCATGGCCCAAGATCAAGCGCTCTAGATTAGTAAGCGATCGAGGGCCCTCTAAATACAAAAGGGTGGGTATGGGGGGTCACGGAGAAGGATGGTGATTTGCTTGGTTCTTATACTAGACCTCACCAATTAAGTGTGGACGGGAAAGTACGCCCGGTTGGCAATAAGGATAAGTTCTCTTATGGAAAAAGTAACACCTCCGTAGAGTGTATCAAATTGTGGCTTGTCACTCCTTGTTCCGGGAAGGAAATTGCGAACGCGACTGGAAAGGAACTCTATGAAGTTCTAGTCAACCTGTGAAGACTAGAGGGCATAGGTTTCTGAATAAAATAAACATTCTGAAGAAATGCTTTCGAAACATGCATTGACCTGAGATCCCTTGATCAATGGTCTAGTGCATCAAACACCTTTTCTTTTGAACTTGTTGAGTATCACTGTACTCACCTTTCCTTCTAAACCCTTGCGAGACTGTGAGATTGAAGAGGAGGCCTGCACCGGAGCACCTTAAGGTGATTACAAGGTGGTCTACGAGGAACCAGAACTGTTCGGAGGTGTCGAATGAGTGGACTATGGGATAGTCCACGACACCGAAGAAGTGGAGGTGGAGGAGTAGTGATATCAAGTAGTTGTAGTTGAGCCGAGCAGCCTAGTGACCTACCTAAATAAGTTGCTGAGATCTTAAGATATTTACCTTAGTAGTCACTAGTTTTAAGGTTACTTCGAGTTGAGTGGGAGTCTATGTGGTGTTCTCAATGGACCCTATGAGTATACCGAAGAGTTTGTGAACTTATGGCTTGTAATAATAATGTGTGATTTTTTTTTGAACCAAGACACAGTAGGAGAGGCTCCTACCGTGGTTTTTCATTCATTTATCACAAATATTTACAAAGATGGTGCAAGCACCCTTTACATAGACCAAGAAAAAATAAATTAAACTGAGTCTATGAAACTAAAGATGTGATCTACCAGGTTTTGAGGAACCCTGAACCTAAGCAGTAATAAGTCAGAGCGAACTCTTTCTCTCCAGGAAGCTCTAGTTGGTCTAATATCCCTAAAAATAAGATTGTTTCTCTCTTTCCAGATCCCCCATGCACCAATAATGAATTTTTCAAAGAAGAGTTGTCCTTGATGCACCGAGCTAGCCTGTGATATGATGTCAATTGTGCTATTTGCATCAGACCAAATAATGTTTAATCTGGGCCAGCAACTAGAGCTGAATGAGCATTTGAAAAATAAATGAACCAACGTTTCTTCCTCTAATAATGTGTGATATTTACGACCTGTAATGTTTCTGTTGCACCATTCTGAGGGATGTGATATTTGTGAAGAAGCACATTCATAAGTATCATATCAACGACTTGTATACTATAACATGCAATGGTATGATGGGTCACCGTAGCAAGCTTGGGTGGGGGGTGGACCATGGCAAATATTTAGTGGTGGCGCACTACTGGGCAGGTGCGCCACTGCTAATTTGCCTGCCAGTGGTGCACCACTTTGTGGTGCGCCACTAGTAGCATTCTACGGCTAGGCCTTTTTCTAGTAGTGGAACCATTTCCCCTCTCGCCCAGGCAATGGACTTTCCGCGGCCAGACACCAGGCCAAGCACTTGTCAGACGACACGGGCAAGGAAAACGCCGAGCAAGAAAGGTCGCCACGGCCACCACCATACATAGCTACAAGACCAGCACCTCTTGTATCCCCAGACGGCGCCTCAAAGAAGGGGAACGATGCCTCAACGCCGCCGCCATCCGCATGGAGAACCAGAGCTTTCGCCCAGTTAGAGGAGGGGTTATCTCGGGTGGTACCTCAATGAGGCCTTCAGGAAGGGGGCGGCGCCAGAGGCATCGTCCTCGTCGTGGCCAGCCAAGCTAACCAAGGGTTTTCCCCAACAACACACCCCAACACCAACCCACCAGCCGAGGAACCCAAATCTGTCGACCGGAGACCACCACGTTCTGGGATAGGCAGGGTCACACAGAACAGGTAGGAGAAGGCTTCTGCATCAGATATGGAGCAAGGACCATCCATTGCGCCGCGGCCAACAACCGCCGTCTCCACGCCGCCCGCAAGGACGAGGAAGACGAACAACACCCACCACGAACGCCCCTGCCGCAGGGCCGGCGCCGTCAACCCACCCATGGTCGCCACCCCGGTTACCCGAACCCCCGCCGCAGAAGACCATCGGCGGACGCCTCCCAAGCCCGGCGGGAGGAGCCCACCGAGCAGCCCATCGGCGAGGACGGAGATCCCGACGGGAAGTTCCTCCGGCTAGTAACCGCGCGGGGGCCGAAGGCCCAGTTCCTCGCCGCCCCCTTCAACGGAGCAAGCGACGCCTCCGAGGACGGCGAGGAGAGGAGGGGAGAGGGAGGGGCGGCGACGGGTTAGGGTTCGCCCTCCCGGTCGCCCGACGGGGGCGACACGAGAGCGGAACGTTTTTTTCTCATGAGAAGCCAAGTGAGGACTGTGATGAACCCGAGCCTCACCCCAGGGGTTCCGGACTTGGGGGCTTATTCATATAGGGTCCGTGACCTCTAGAGCCGCCCGTGTGTGCATCCTTGGACGGATAGTCTTATTGGCTCTCGAGATACGCCAGGTCAAGTCTTGCCTATGTCCTGCAATAATCCAAACAATAGCTAGGGACGATAGGAGGAACCGAGGAAGCAATATAGCAATAATTCACCGGGTGCGGATTTCTGGATCACGAGCGATACAGAATGTTTTTGAACGGTTCAAAAATGATGATTTCAAGTTTTAAAAAGTAGGCAAATATCTCTAGCTGTTGGAATAAAGTAATCTAGCAACACTAAAAAAATACCATGTATTTTGGGCTTCAAAAAAATGATAAAATATGACATCTAAAGTGGTGAATAGTGCAAACAATTTGAACCTCTAAAATCTATCATATTTTGTCATTTTATTTATGCCCAGAATATAAGGTAGAGAGTATATCATTATCCATGTCTAGAATTTCTTTTAGAATTGTTTGAAACATTGAAATCGTGGTTTTAAATATCGAAAAAATAATGAGCTTCATGGGACCCGAGCTCTAAAGCAAATTTTCGTAATCCACGAGATATTTTGTTGAAAAATACGAACTAGAAGAAGGCTGGTTTGCAATCCAACCCTATCCGGGACGTACTCTCCAAATCGTCAGTGCGTCAGTATATGATTCGGTTTTATTTTTGTTACGACGATAGGGCGGTACAGTGTGTCAGTGCAACATATGAGAGGTCGACACGTACATACAAGCAGCTACCAAGCTAGCCCCATCACTGTATCCGCTCTCGCGCCTGCTCTGCTCACGAGCCTCGTCTCCCATATCAGAAGCAACGTTCTTGCCAACAAATTAAGAGCATCTCCAGTCGCGTCCATCAAACCGTTCCCCAAAGAGATTTGGGGCGCGCCGGACCAAAAAAGCGTTCCAGTCGCGTCCCCCAAAGCCTTTTTTTGTCCGGCGCGCCCCGATACGGTGTCCGGCGCCCCGAGCCCGTCCCCGTCCCACAGGGGACGCTCCGGGGACGCCGGACACAACGAAAAGCGAGGCGGGGAGTGGCGGGGCCGACCCGTCAGCGGCACAATTAATTTTAACCTAACCGTCGCCTACCTCGCGACGGAAGTTATTGGCGCGCAGCGACGGTGCGGTTCCCGCAGCGACGGTGCGGTTCCCGCGAGGGCGCAGCGACGCGTCCCGTCGCGCCTAGCTCTGCGTGCCGGCGTTAATGAGCGCCACCGCTCATCCGCCCCCTCCGGCCTATAAAAGGGGCGCATCTCGTCGTCCCTCTCACACAAAAACCCTAGCGCCTCTCTCCCAAACCCTAGCCGCCACCATCTCTCAACAAGACTCGCCGCCATGTCTGGTAGAGGCGGAGGCCGACCTCGCGGCCGCGGCCGTGGTCGTGGTCGTGGCCGCGGCATAGCTGAACGATCGCCGTCGCCTCCCGCGCCGCCGTCTTCATCGTCGGAGATGGACGTGGAGCCGGACGTCCTGTTCGAGTTCGTCCACGTCCTCAAGGGCGACCCGCGCGGCATCCAGAGGCTGCCGGACTCCTTCGCCGAGTACGTCGGCGGCGTACGCCCGCGCACGATGCATCCGCGGGAGCATTCGTGCGGCTACTGCCGGTGGATCGTCGACGCGATCTACGACGCGCGCGGCAAGATGTACCTCAACATCGGGCTGGGAGAAGTTCGCGCGCCACCACAGCCTCCAAGCCGGCTTCATCCTCGTGTTCTCCTACTTCGGCAACAGGGACATGAGCATCAAGGTCTTCGACGAGAGTCGCTGCCGCCGGGACTACCACGTCGACAGGGACTCCCACGACGACAGCACCGACTCGGAGGACGACTGAGTGTTGTTTCTTCGCAGCGAATACGTGCACGGAGGTTTCGCCTGTTCGCCTCATCGGTAGAACCAACAAGGGCACCATCCTCCCGCTGGATTTTCCAGTTTAGGTGACTGGGTGTGCCCTGGAGTGTTGTTTCTTAGCAGCGAACACAGGAAACCGCCGATGCACGGCCTAGTTAGGTTTAGTTTATTTGCAATATTTTATATTTGTGTCCACCATGGTTCAAACTATGTATTAGTTTGTGGAAAACCATGTTCCAAACTATGTCTTCGTGTAAACCACGTTCCCAATTATGTATTAGTTTGTGGAAATTGAAATAAAAATGCCAAGAAAAATTATTTTAAATGTTTGGGGGCGGCGTTTGGGGGACGCGGCTGGGGAGCGACGCCCCCCAAACGCGGCACGAACAAAACACGTCCCCCAAACGCTCGATCCGGCGTGGTTTGGGGACGGGACTGGAGATGCTCTAAGTGCCTCTTGGTGAATTTGAGCAGCGCGAAATTATGTTGGGCGCAAGTTTAGCAATGTTTTTCCATTAGTTTGGTTAATAATTATGTGAATTTGTGGACGCATTTGTTAAGATTCATGCACTAGCCACTTGAACCAAAAGTTCGAACTGATGGAAAGGGCTAGGCAATCTACTTATACACTTCACAACATCCCCACTCGCGTGTGACAGGAGAAGAGAAAGTCAACACGTGAAAGAAGAAGAGCACACCGAAACAGCGATGGTTAAAGAGGGGGGCAACATCAATTTTTAGGCTTAATTGCGAAAACCATGTGAAAGCCAGGATTTGAACACGAAACCTGGGGCTCTGATACCATGTTAAGATTCATGCACTAGCCACTTGAACCAAAAGTTCGAACTGATGGAAAGGGCTAGGCAATCTACTTATACACTTCACAACAGCATTGTCGTCCTTGGTTTTGGATTTTCGTCACCGGATCCAACAAAATGGCGGTTCGAATTTAGGAATTGTTAATCTATGTGCGTGACTGGGATGTTTATTTGATAATGCATCTTATCTCTCCGCAAGAAATCGTAGGATCTACAGTACAATAATGCTACAGATCCGTCGAATGCCTATAGCGGCTTTGAGGGTAAAACCACAATGTTCGAATCTCCTAGAGCAACTCAATTGATGTAAGCATCTCAAGTAGTGCCGTAGGAAAAGAAACCTAATGATAGATAGATCCATTAACTGAAGACACAAGAAGAACAGATGATAAGATCGAACAGAGCAATAGCTAGCGTGCGCTTTAGCCGCTTACATCCTCGGCCGACCACGAACAAGCAGCATAATTAGGGAATGAAATGCATAGGCCCTGAGCCAACAATGTTGGTAAAATCACAATGTTTGAATCTCCTTGAGCAACTCAATTGATTTAAGCATCTCAAGTAGTGCCGTAGGAAAAGAAACCTAATGATAGATCCATTAACTGAAGACATAACAGAGGATAACAAGGAACAGAGGAATAGCTAGCGTGGGCCGACCACGAACAAGCAGCTTAATTACTAGGAAACTAAATGCATAGGCCCTGAGCCAACAATCTACGAGGAACCCAGCATGATGCAAAGCTACAGCTCGTTGCTGATCTTGACGGAGCCTCCGGGCAGCAGCTGGCCGAGGTGGCGAGTGAGCAACTCGTTCGCCGCGGCGCGCGCCTCCTCCTTGGCGCGGACTTCGGCCGGGGTGCTCACCGGCATCTTGCTGATCGCCTTGAAGATGGGCCGCAGCGGCGCCATCGCCCCGTTCACCGTGGCCACCGCCCGCTTGAGCGCCTCGGGGTTGGTGCTCGCCGGGTTGTAGCCGGAGAAGACCTTGACGGCCTCCGCCATGGCATCCTGTCGCTGCGGGAGGTCGTCGTCGTCCCTGGCGGCGGCGAATGCTCCGACGCGCTTGGTGCTGGCCATGGCGGCAACGAGAGCGAGCGTGACGAGGAAGAGGATGAGCTTCTTAGCCATGGTGAATTGGCGATGGGAGGGGAGCGGATCGACTAGTGCGTCTGCTGGGGAAAGAAGGTGACGAGTATATATGGTGGACTGGTGGCCCTGGCAGGCACACAGCAGCTGCCGTGGACGTGGCTTTTTTTTTTTGGCACTCGGAGCATATTTATCTAGTTTTTGAAATAAATTTTAAACGTGGTATAAAATATTTAAAAATTTGACAAAAAAATTCACACATTAATTTTGTATGTGTTCCCAAAGTGGTTTCATGAAAAAACAATATTTTTGTGTCATGTGTAGTACATAAAAAAATATCGATTTTCCGCAAAACTTTGACATGTATACATAAAAATGTTGACACATATGCGGGAAAGATTTGTTCAATTTCTTCATTGTGCATTTTCAAGCTGCCTTGGCAATATCTATCGCCATGTAAATATCGTGCACAAAAAGTGTGACAGTTCCA
Organism: Lolium rigidum; assembly: GCF_022539505.1. Taxonomy (NCBI): domain Eukaryota; kingdom Viridiplantae; phylum Streptophyta; class Magnoliopsida; order Poales; family Poaceae; genus Lolium; species Lolium rigidum. The sequence goes on from NC_061513.1 coordinate 17,692,346, forward strand.
TATGCTGCATCTTTTTCACCAATCCATCCTCATTTCAACCTCCACCTTTTGCTTCACAGTGATGCATGTGAGTAGTACCACGGGAGAGAGTCGCCCACCCGGACGAACGTTTCCTATCTCCACGATTTGCTCCATAAAACGCAAGATATGATAGGTTTGCCTATTTCAGTCGATGCAGCCCACATGCACGACTCAGTATATTGCCTTGGCTTTCTGCAGCTCAAAATGTACTATGATATGCTCTGCTCTAGAATGGTAATCGTAGCTGGAGCGCAAATATAGCAGCTTACATCGGTGATGAATGTGTACACAGCTCTGAATGTAGAGCACACGCGATTTGGACAGACTTGGTCTTGGTGGCTTGTTCATAATCCAAACAAAGTTATTTGCAGCCACTGTATGTCGGCGTGGAGTACCCGTCTTGAGTCACCAACTGATTTTAATAATTTTAGTGCTTCTCATGGTTGCTCCGTCTCTTTGGCTACATACAGTTTTAGCCTCCCAAAGATGCATATAAGTAGTACTAGTACTCCCTCCGTCCTACCAAAAAAGTGTCAAATTTATTAAAATTTAGACGTATCTAGACATTATTTAGTAGGTAGTTACACACAAATTTTGAGAAACTAGAGATATTTTTGAAAGGATGGAGGGAGTACTATGAGTGAGTGACCCGCCGGGTTAACTAGTTTTCAACCTCCATCAGTAGCTTACCAAATGGTAGTACGCATAGTATAATAGATATGATAGGAATTGCCTATTTCCGTCCATATTCCAGCTCACATGCATGGTCCACTTTGGCATTATGCATGGTCTTTTCTAGAGGGGCATCGGAGCCCTTTCTATTTGTTATTGGACAGTCTGTACTTATATTTAAAGGGAGAAGTGTCCATCCCCTTTTCTCCTCAAATCCCCAGTTTTACCGACTTGCCCTCTACAAAATCACTGCACAATTGCCCCAATTGACTTATTTTTCTTGCCCTATCCGGAATAGAACAATCGCCACCTAGCCAAAAACATCTGGTCACCCCCCATCAATCTTTGTTCACCAGTGACCTCTAGCCCTTCTCGCAGGTGGAACTAGATGCGCCTTTTCTTGGTGGAAACTTGGGTAGGATCTGACTTTGTATAGAATCTGTGCGATCAATTTTCTTAACAGACAAAATATGTTTAAGTATTCGAAAAACAATTGACAACATACATCTCTGCTATATATGCAACCCCTGAAAATCGTAGCTTCAAATTCAAACTACACTTAGAGAACAAAAAAAGATAAATCTTGAGTGTGAATAGTGTGAAATCATGTTTACCTAAAATAGGCACTATTTAGAGAAGAGCTTATCTTTTTTATTTCTCTATCTATAGATGGACTTTTGAGCAGATTTTTTGGAGTTGTAGATACAACCCATAGATATGTTGTATACAACTTCTAGATTTTTTTTTTGCAATTTCTACAAATAAATTTTACGAGCCGATCCTATGATCTCACCTAATAAAGGGATCCTATACAAGTCTTTCCCCCTTTTCCTTACTATGTCTGTTTTGTGTGTGTCATGTCTGATGAACTGTATATTTTCAAATATTAGGCCATTATCAACCACATACTGCATATTAGTATCTCCTGCATAATACAAGTTGCATAAGTACGACGAGGGTGTTAAGTTGGATCCTACCTAAATCCCTCTTACAATGCATTTTCTTGTTTTTAGTGTAAACTTTAAGAGAAAAGTTGCATTAAAAAGACAAAATGTACTACACGTGTGGGATTTAAGTAAAATCCCACTTAACACCTTAACTATGGCAACCACAAAGATAGCCACAGTGGAATAATCCATTAGAAATGTCCGAAGAGATGACAAAGGCAACAAATGAAATCGTAAGGCGCTACCATGCATGCTCCGATGCCCATGAACAAAGAACTGTCACGCACAGGACGGGAGTAGACAAGTAGACAACAATACATGTAAATTATCAGATAAGCATGGATCGATGTATATTACTGATCGTCGTCGTTCTTGACGTAGCCGACACGGAGCAGCTGGTCTAGGTGCCTATTCAGCAACTCCTTGGCCACGGCGCGCGCCTCCTCCTTGCCGAGGACCTCGCCGGCGCTGCTCTCCGTCGCGTTGCTGACCGCGGCGAAACCAGCGTCGTTGGCGCAGGACGCGCAGCCGTGAGGCAGGAGCACCTTGAGGTGGCGAACCAGCAGCTCCATGGCCGCGTCAAACGCCTCGTCCTTGATGCGGACGTCCGAGGCGCTGTTCTCCGGCATCTTGCGGATGGCGTGGAAGATGGTCTCTATCGGCCCCATCGCGCGTTTCAGAAACAGCGCCAGCCGATAGATCGTCGCGGCGTCGGTGGTCGGTGGCTGCCGCCAGCTGGGGTTGCCCAACCGGACGACCTGCGCCATGGCCTCCCGCCGCTGCGCCAGGTCCTCCTCCTCTGCGGTTGCAGCGCCGACTGCTCCACCATTGCTGGCGGCGACGAGACCGAGCGTGAGGAGGAAGAGGAGGAACTTGGCCATGGTTGGTGTATTTCTTAGATAAGGAAAGTGAGTACGTATATAGGGTATGGTGGTGGTAGTGTGGCACACCGAGATCGCGTTGCGCAACTGCCTCAGGCTTTCTAGTTTGTTTGGTGTAGTGTAAGCGACATGAGTGGCAGTAGAAAGAGTGTGTGACTGCTTCTTTGACAGCCGTGCACCGGGGCCATTGTTGAGCCTGCATGCATCTTCATGTGAGTGGTACTACTAGTACTACCTGTGGTAAAGTTAATTACACGGTTGACTGTTTCTTATCCCATTTCCTAGAGAAATTGTCGTCCGATACATCCGTGGCGTGAATGAAGATACGCCCGACCCCAGCGGCCCGGTCGCGACTTGGCGGGCGCGGGTGCTGGTCTCGTTCCGAGGAAAGCGCGCGCGGGTGCTGGTCTCCTAGCGGTTCCCAGCGGCCCGGTCGCTCTAGGGCCCCACTTGGCTGGTCTCGTTCCGCGCCGATGACTGCACGTGACGTTGACGTGAGGCACCGGCCGGCCGGGAGGTATTTGACAGCGCATCTACATGTACTGTACAGCTTAACTCCACGGATCGGATCCATCGAGCGCATGAGTTCCTTTTCTCGACCGAGCCGCTTAATTTCTTCCTTTTCTCGCACGCTCGATTTCAAGGAGCGAGCTACACGCGCGCACACCTTTGTTCCATCGCTTCTTCCGTACGACCTCCCTATATATAGTCCTAGATTCTTTTTTTCTTCGATAAATAGACACCTTTGTTCGATCGGTTCTTCCGTACGACCTCCGTACGGGCCCATCCCCGCTACAAGGGACACGCTCTAGGCACGCCGGACACAACGAGAAGTAAGGCGAGGAGACGCGGGCCCGACGCGTCAGCGGGTCGGACGCTCAACCGCCGCCTACGTAACGACTGTGCAGTTGCCGATAAGGAGAACCATCGCATTGACAACCGCGTCGATCTACACGCGAACCGCCGGAATAGAGCGCACACTCCGCGGAATAGCCCGTCATGTTGTCGTTGCCAAGCAACAACTCCCAGTGGTGGCGAATCATCAGCTCCCCGGCCGCGTCGGGTGCCTTGCTGCGGACATCGGCGACGCTGCTCTCTGGCATCTTCTCGATGGCGCTGAAAACGACCTCGAACGGCCTGAGTTAATTTAGTCATACCCATGGATCGCGAAATATTAGAAACCCATGCCACTGAAGTTAACGTCACCATCCGTGTTACAGAAAATGCCGATTGGAAGTAGCGCTAAACAATGCAATAACTACTCACTTTGCTGAGGTCATTGTCTCATTGAGCATGTACAACCTCATCTTGGGGCAGCTTGACGGAGCCGTCAAAGCATTGTCCTTTTGCATGCTGATCATAGTTCTTAAGCTCGGGGAAGCATCAAAATTGCTTTATCATTGAGCACAATTGTACTAGGGCTCGAAGGAGAATAGTTGGAAGCGAGTCGCGAGGGGTTCCGCCCATTTGTCGGCCACTACCCCTATGGTCGCATCAATCAAAACTCGTAAGCACAAGTCACGTCTCATGAATTAAGACACTGAAAGAAAAAATCAAACGGACACACGGGATCCTAAACCGCGTGCCATGACAACGAGATGACACATGAAATGATAGGTTCATGCACTAGATGAAACAATGAACCCACGAATAGTGCCCTATAGCCCCACAAAAACGTAGCGAGAAATCGTCAAAGATATTTTTTTGTGGATATTCCCATCGTCAGCGGTGGAGCCAAGGCCCGACCAGCCTAGGCAACTGCCCGGGCTCCTCCGGCCAACACCCTGCCGATTCCACTATACATCAAGTATTTTATCTTTATAGTTGTGGTGGGCATTTCTTGCCAAGCTAGTCTGCATCTGTTAACCCTTGTCGAGGCTCCAACATTGACCTGGCTCCGCCATATTTCCTTGCTTTCTAGTGACATCTTCGTCACACACTTCACATGCGTGTTGGTATTAGCTATTTAGTAGCTAGCTTAGCTAGTTTTTTTTATCCTCAACGAAGCAAACCTAATTGGGTAGCTACTTAAATCGTATTCACACACATACGATAAGCATCAAACTTGGATACCTGACTTCATCGTGAGGTATAGAGATGTAGGTCGAGGTCTAGGGTTTGTATAGATTTAGGATCTAGGCCTAAGCTTTCCGAAAGAGTTGCCATTTCAAAGTTGTGTTTAGGGTTCATCATCTATATCAAGGGTTTATCAAGGCATTGACTTTTTTGCTTAAAAAAGAAGGAATCAATTAATGCATGTGTGAGCTAGAAAGATAGGCGTCATGTGTAGATGACGAACCTGCTACAAACTTGACCTTACACCCGTGTCGGTCCATGAGAAGTGGTCGTTGCACTCTTGACCTCGGCCCCAATGCCGGCCATGATCACTACCACAGATAAGGATGCCGACGCAGAAGAAGAAGTCCTGATGCCAACACTCGGCACGTGGGGTTCTAGTGGACACATTGCTATGGAGCTTGGTAATGCTCTTGGCCACACCCACGCCATCGGCGCAGAGATGGTCCAAACCGGTACTAAGATTCCAACGGCCCAGAGGCGGACCCAAGTTCAGCTACCTCGGTGCACAAGGACCCATGTTTGCTAGATTGTTTGACACATCTAATTGGAGCGCACGCCTCTCCTCGGGCCGCCGATCCTCTAGAGCAGCCCCGCTTCCATATGTACAAGTCAACCACCGCACGATGAAGACGGCTGCCTCGGAATCGCCGGGGAACCGAGAGACACAATATACTTAAGTTATCTTAGAGAGAATGCATGTTGAATCACTAGTCCCATCGAAAATCTTCTCCCAATAGCGGGACAATGTTGTCGTGAGTACAATTTTTCCCCAGAAGTCTTGGACGAGCTCATCTTCGGAACTCCACGCCTTCTTCTCGGCTACCGGCGACCATGGCCCGCCAACGCCTCATGTACGACCCGGACCACATTCTGCTCCGATTCATCGACATGCAAGATGAGAGAAACATGAATTGCCTCTCGATGCGACGACGGTGGATGTATGAGGCCGTCAAGGAACGCGCGGTGGGCGAGCGTCAAAATCGCCACCCCCTTCAATAATTAAACTTCCGAGATGAGTAGCCAAAATTGCAGATTCAATAAATTTAGACATATTTTATCCTACATACATTTTGTTTAAATCTGGGGCAAGTATATAGGTCCACGAATTACGGATCGACCTCAGCAGGCTCACATTAACATATGGGCATCAGCGAAATTACGGAGGCGGTTTAGACGGATTTTTAAGATAAGAAGGTGATCATGAATTATACGGAGCGGGAAATTTGGGAGCGAGACGAAATATTTAGGCAGGCTTTGGAAAAGAAAAGAAAAGAAAAGAAAAGGGAAAGGAGTCTCCCCAATCTCACTCTGCCGAAACCTCAGCCAGCCAGGACGCCGCCGGCCATGGCCATCGGCCGTCGTTCGCCAGCGCTGCCCCTCCGCCCGACTCCCATCAGCCGCGCGCGCGAACCCTAGCGCCTCCCCTGCATCCCGCCCTCGCACACCTTCTTCTTCGGCTCCTCCCCGACCCTCCTCTTACGCGGCCGGGCCGGTCCAGATCCGTGGACCTCCGAACGGTTGCTGCAGGCCCAGAAGCGCCACCGCCCTCCACGACCTCCTGCCGACGGCGCGCACCACCTCCACGACCCCCTGCGACCGGCCATGTCAGCCACCTGCTGCTGCACCCGTCGAGGTCTACCTTCTTCTCCTCCTCGTCCTAGCATTTCCCTCAATGTTCGTTTCTTTTTCCCTGTCGGAACTGATACGCACCAGCACGTATGAATAGGAGATCAGCAAGAACTTGTTCTCTCCGTGCATAGGCAGTGAAGCATGTGTAGGAACCTTACATATTTGTACTGCTTTGGCTAAGGGATTTGTAGCTATACACACGTTTGTTTGGCTGTAGATCGACGCAACTCCTTTTCATGTTTCGGTTGCAGGTCGATGCAACTCTTTATCAGATCAGTACGTTGATCATGGAATTTCTCATGGTATCAAACAGTCCTTATCTGTACCTATTTAGTCGAGTAAATTGAAGTGTTCAGTACCTGCAAGCTGAAGCAATTTGTTTTCTAGATGAGTCTAGTACTTGTCAAAAGACAACAAGTAATGTTGTTGTAATCATGTCATATTGATATGTTGTTTCGGTTTAGATTGTAAACTTTCCTCGTCCCATGTATTAGTTGCAGAGTACTCTAGTAGATTTGTCACGCTCCCTAGTGTTGCTTTTTCGTACCTGGACAGAATGATGTTCTGTTCTAAAAATTAAGATAGACCTGTCCTACATTTGTCAGATCTCCATTATACTTGATGAAGTGATGCGTACGACATCATCGCCTTATTGTTTTTATCGCACCATAATGAAGTAGTCTGACTCCATTTCTTTTTTTGATTAAATTAAATGATTTATGTGATAGCTAAAGTGTCGATGCTGGTCTGTTGTTGGAATTTCAGCTCGGGTCAAGCTTGCCTGGTCGAGAAGAAGCATGGCCCCGTCTCTGCACGTCGGACGCCGCCTCCATGGCCATCGAGAAGGAGTTTGAGCTTTTGCACACCTCGGAGTTGTACTGTATCTTCTTCTCTGGTTACTACAAGTTCTTCCAGCCGGTCGACGGAGATGAGATGGATTTTGACTCTGAAGAATAATCGAAAGGTATATGCATACATGTCGCTTTACTTGTACGTTCTAGTGCTCTCCTGTTGAATGTACCTGCCGAGGAATTAGCTGGTGTTCTGTTTTGATTTCAGATAAAGAGGAAGAGAAGACCGTTCCTTGTCACTAGGAAAAGGGTCTGCTGCCTCCTGCCACAGGTACCCAAACTTATGTTGGAAAAGTTTGTTTAATCCAATAATGAGCTGCATGGAATTTCTTTATTCATTAAAAGACCAAGCTGTTTTAGCAAGGGTTGGACAATGAATAGACTGTTTTTTCATGTGGGAATGTTTGATCATGTCAGGTCCAAAGTTGTTGTCAAATAAGTTGGTACATGACTAGGCTTTTTTTCCTTCTCACAACCACATACTGATGTTTGATTCTTGGCAGGGCTAATATATGTAGTTTGATGCTGTGGTGGCTGTGAAGGACTTGGGTGGCAGGTAACACGATGATGGACCTAGTTAAGATTTCTCCGGTAAGCATCCGCTTATCCGCTTCTTCTTCCTCACCCCCTTTCTTGTGTCATGATCTCGATTGGTGAGTTGGCCTGTGTGCCAATGGGTTGATCTATTAAGCTTTCTGTGTAGTTGGGATTTGTTCACCCAGCTAATTGTTTGTGCTGTACATTGTTTTCTGCGTATGTGACCTTGTGCTCTATCATGGTGAATTTGTACTGATACTATGCTAAAACTAAAATATGAACCAAAATTGAGAAGCTTTATTCGCTTTAGGTTGTAATTGAGCATTACTCGTTTCTGGTACTTTGGTTGTGGGCATCCCCGAGTTTTATGTCACATGTGTCGTAAATATTGTCTTTATTGAATTATATTGTTTGCTGTGCAGGTTTGAATGTTGAAAAAACAGCAAATTTCATGCCGGATTCAATGGTTGGTATTGGTTCCAAAATGTCATGATCGGAGAGGAAGGGGATCCGGATTCAAATGTTCAAAATTGGTACACTATAGAGTATAGATATGTAGATAGATATATCATATATGGATGGCCAATTAATACAGAGAGAAACCACAAAATTAAATGCAAAATATCATGACAGAATATCTATCTTGAGGTTAATTAACATGCTGCTGCATAGCCATCTGCATAGTCCTTTTCTTGCATTAGCTACCAAACGACCGTGCAATGCTTATATTTAGCACTTCTAAACTGAATAGCATGTGATGCTTCTACACGTGCACCAATAAACTGGAGTTAATTGCTGATATATGCCAGCCAATTACGTCAAGTGCTCATGTGGAAGTTTATGCATGCAGGGGCTGTACTGCCATCTTTTCTTGAGAGTAGTGTTCGCTGTACTGAATTGATGTTGTTGTCGTGCCTTTCACCAGGGATAGATCAGCCAGTCATGGGAATCGGAGGGCGCTCAACACTCGCACCGGGTCTGGCCACTCCAACTTCAGTGCAACCGAAGGCGACCACTAGCAAGGTCCATTTCGTTTGCCCATCTAACTATTTCCCAGCAAGGTCCCGTCTTGTTTCTGCGCATTGGCTGCTCTGATCCTATTCTAATTTAGCGTGGGAAAAAATTGAGTGCTTAGCTATGGGAGGGGAACACGCTACAAACTTCCAATGCATCCAGTGATTTTTTTATTTATAGAACTGATTGGAGAATCTTGAAATTGGATAACTAGGTTGATTCGGTTTTGGTGTGGAAAAAGTGCTGGGCTATGAGGTGATTTTATTGTTCATAAAAATTATTAGAGAAACCTCAATTTGTACGACTAATTTGATTCTCTAGCTGTCAACTTTTTGCAGTCTAATTTCTTCTTTTTTTGCACATGCCGACGACGGGGCGCCAACCACCAGGACACGTGGCTGAGGGAGAGTTCTCAACGTCGGCAAAATCAAGCCTTGTCAATGTCACACACTGCACGCTCATTTTCTCCCAAATCAAGCCTTGTCAATGTCACACACTGGTATGATCATGTCAGTGCTCTACTAAGTGTTTTTATTATGTAAAAACTAAGCGTATGCTTGTTAAATTTTCAGTGGAGTGACTGCAGATGGCGAAGGTGTTGAGGTCGAGTCATCTGCTTATTTTGTGGCATCAACTGCTCAACTTGCTAACCAAAAGGTTGCAACCAACTACATATCTTATATGTTTGACTTGTAAGGCTAATTTAAGTGTTTCAGTAAAAGGATACAAAAAATATTCGCTAGATCTATTACATCGTAAAACATGTTGTGCGTGGTATAACATAGCTGTGTTCATGATGGTTGTGTTATGTGAAGTATTTCGATGCGTCATCGTTAATTTTTTTGATAAAAAGGGTAGTTCTAAGACATTTTTCGAATATAAGTATGGATGCTTCCTTCTGCTAGTAAATCCATGTTACTTGTCTAGTGGTTAATATTGACATTCTTTACATTGGTACACTTGTATTTCAGTAGGGCTTTTATGAGGTTCCTTACCATGAAAATGAAGGAGATCAATAAAATAATTAAAGAATTATGGCAGCAGGCATCTAGAGGCCAAGATAATGATTGCATAATCATCAATTCTGATGCTGAGGGTGTTGGCACTCAATCATATAGCTATCGTGGAAGTTGAACTAGCTACATGTTTGATTGACTTTCTTGGACTACTACATTTACCATTTTTAACTATCCCTTGTGTTGTAATGTAAAATGCAGCTGCTGACCTGGAAATGTGAGGGTGATGTAGTGCTGGTCAGAAGGTGAACTCTATTGGGCTTCTTTTGTCGGTGTAAACTTTCGTTGCTGTAACATTTCCTCTGCAATGTTGTTTTAACAAATACACTCTATTTGATTACCGCTAGCATGATTTTGTGAACTTAGTAGGCATGCAGAATCATGTCTCACGGCTACATCCACTGCTTTTCAGGTGCTTGCTTTTCTTATAATTAGACTAGCACTGGGAGAAAATTTCTGTACGAATTGTGGCATATTAGCTTTGGATGAGCCAACCACTAATCTACACAGGCCGAATGCAGAGATCATAGCTGCTGCACCACTGAGGTACAATTTGACATGGCAATTTCATTATCATTTGGAGCTTGTACCATTAACATTTTTGGGCATAATTTTCAATCATTAACTGAATCTCTTTTGTGTGCACCATAATATAATGGAGATCATGATAGGCCAGGAGAATTTCCAGCTAATTATAATCTCTTTTGTGCGATTCAATTTTTCACTTTTGATAGCGTGGGCTCATACTTGTGATAATTCTCTGGCTGCTAAATATTTTTAAGGCTTGTTTAGACTAGGAAGCCTCTGGATTTCCTAGGTAAATAACACTCAAAAGATAAAAGCAAAGCATTTTGAAAAAATCAACATGGAGCAACACAGAGTATGCTCGTCTTATGGAACAATTTGATATAATAATCTGATTTGTAAATGTAGCAAATGCAGGTTAGAGCTGGGTGTCCTTTCTTACATGTATCTATTTTAATATGTATTTATATGCATATATATGGACATAGGTGAACATTTGTTTCGTGGACATACCAAATCCCTTCGACTGCTGAACTAATCTGCATGTTTCTTCTCTTCATTGCTAGAGTATTTCCAGGCTTTGTAGATTTGATCTGCTATGCTATCGTGTTTCAGGTTCTAGGATCACGTTGGTGCTTTGGATCATGAGATGCAAGTTGGTGATTTGGAGCATCAGATGCTTTTTTGATCAAGCAGCAAGGACTTGACATCAGCTCTCTCGCTGACTGTAGCATCGCCTCTGGCTTCTTCGGTGTCCAGCATGATGCAGTTGTGGCTCGCTTCAGACATGGCCGATCTATCGTTTTGCTCCTTCAACAATTGCCGAGACGCCGTCGCCATGGAAGCAGAACATGATGGAGGTACCATCATTCACGCTGCTCATGTATCTCCCTTTCTACTACCATCTTCATTAGTTTTGCATCAACATGTTTGTTCATTGAGGTCTTGTTCGATTGACCGAGGCATTAACAAAGTGTGTGAACCTTTTCTCCCGTGCGAATCTTTCTTGAGGTGCACAAGACGCCAATTGAGAGCCTCCTCTAGGTTGTATATATAGGGAGAGATGCATGCTATCTATTTATCTGCTATTTTGTTTGCCAAGTATTTTTTAGAAACATTGATTTTTATTTGTAGCTAGCACGTGGATGTGCGGTTTGCAAGGTTCCTCAATTGTCTCTTAATAGTTAGCTTATGATGATCTGTATAGAAATATTGACTCGTTTGTGTGCATATTTCTCAGGGGATAGTGTTCATAATCGTGCTTGCCGCTGAATACCTATTTGCACATCTGGTTTATATACATCAGAATTGATTGAGTGTCGTACATACACTAGCACTAGCATGTTCTTCTCCCTTTGCAAAGTACAATTTGTATTACGATCTGTGTATTGCTTCATACATAAAGTTAGCCTCTCAATGGTTACGATCTAGTTGCTGTTGTTGTCCAACTAGTAATGTTTATTTATAGAACTTTGACTAGTAATTGTTACTGCAGTTTTTTTTTCCACTGAATATCTTGAGGTGCACTGGCTGCCATCCTACTTGAGCCTCCCTGCCATCCTAGACGAAAAAGTAAGCAATTTTCTCTCTTTTCCGTTCCCCCTAAAACCTGCTTGGCTCGGGTGTGTATTAATTGAAGTTTTCTTCAGGCCATGCTGCTGTTTCGGAGGTTGTGTGTGGGCAAAATTTTCTCCAGGGTACCCATGGCCCTGCAGCTCATGATCGATGCCTTCGGGTCCTGCTGGTGGTCGCGTGCCCCATATGACCCGGCTTCCACCTGCATCATTGCTGCCAGTGTGTTCCGGCGACCATGTCCCAGAGCAATTGCTAGGGTAACTGAAAAAGGTTGATAATGGAACCCTAAACTCCACCATCTTTAACTCTATGTCAATATGGTGGTTTGATAATCTCCATTTTGTAAGCATGAACAATAATCACTGTTTGATGGTTAATTTAACGTGGAGTTGATTATAAAACAGGTTTGGAAACCCAAGAGTATGTTTCATTTCTTTGAAGTTTAGCGTTGGGCCTCGTATGGGAATAATGTAATATGGCTTTAATATTGAACTGGAGCATTGCACTCATACTTATTCAGAAATGATGTAATGCGTAGGGAATATGGCAGTAGAGACCCCAAACTTGCACTACGAGTGCACTCTGCCATTAGTGTTGTTCCCTCAAAGTTTCTAGCTTGCAATGTTGTTATGTGCATTGAAATTGATCAAAAAAGCTATTTGGAATATGTTGTACACTTGAATGTTCAGGTTTTACCGTCAAAAGTTTAACAATGAGCTTTTGATGATGCTAGAGTTGTCAGTGGAGCAACTAATTCTTCTTTTGGTTCGGTTGGTGGATCAGGTCCATCTACGTCTTGTTTCTGGCTGGTAGTACAAATATTGAGTCCGTTAATTCTTATTTTCTGGTTGGTCATGTCAATAATAAGTGTTGCTGTAACAAGTAATCCTTCGGTTGATGTTTAGGGCTATGTTTTAAATCCTGATCACAACCCGTTTTAGTCCATTGGCATGCTTACTTGGATGTTCTTGTGGTCTTTGTAATATAGTGGTTGTCTGTAGAGCTAACTGTAATTTTTTGTTCTCGCTGTGCAAGGATAACCAGGAGAAGGACTTTTTTTTTTGAACAAGAGAGGGGTCCGGAAACCCCCAGAGAAGCTTCATTCCACACGTGGCAGGTACATAGTACAAAGAGGCCCTTTTACATCACTCGCACTGAGAAACCACGAATTTGAAGAAAGGTCCTCCAAAATAACAAAAAGCACCCTGGAACAAAAATTGAAAAAGCAATCAGGTCCTTGGGCGCCGCCGCCGCCACCAACCGCCGGCGATCTCAAGACGTTTCCGTCGAGATACGGTGCTGAGATGCCCAGCAGCACGCTTCCGGCGAAGCTTTGCATCCGCCAACCACTTCTCCTCCGCGGACGAACCACTTGTCGGCGAAGAAGCGTTGAGCTCCGGCGAACGAAGCAGAGAAGGGCCTCCGTCTTGGAGGTTGTAGACGGGCCGCCATGCCGGCCAAAGATCGCGACGCCGACGAGGAGCGACGCGTGTTCCGTCCGAAGGAGCTCAGAAGACGAAGCTCCATAGCACCCTGCAGGCAAGCGTCGACGAGCTTGGATCCAATCCGCCCTTCCGCCGCTTCTCCTCTCGCCACCACGGCAAGGCAGAGAAGAATGCAGAGGATGCGAATTAGAGCAGCAGCCACATCGACAGAGAGGACATGATCCCTCCCCCCGATCCAAAATCAGCGAGCCTCGCTTCTGCTCCTCCTTGCCACCAAGGCCGGCCAGGAGAGAAGAAGAGGCGAACCTTGCATCATCGGATTGGCTCTCCCCCACGCTACCACGGCCAGCCAGGAGAGCTCCACCTTTACTACCATCCAGGGGACGAGAAGAACCTGTGGCCACCAACTTATTGAGGAAGACGGCGCCACTCCCTGCATCTCCTCCCTCCAGCCACCGGAGCAGAGGAAGAACAAGCAGCAGCCCTAGGCTGGTCAAGATCTGGCGGCGCAGATCCAGACCACCGTCTCCACTAAGGGGCATACGCCCAGACGGTGGCATATAGCCACAAATCCACAAGCTAACCTAAATATGTACACCTAAAACTACCCCGGCACCAACCTAGACCTACTCCAGCCAGCTATTCCGGCGGAGTGGCCGTCGGTGGCCCAGTCAAGGAAGGGGGAAGAACAAGGTTACTGTGGATGAGGGAGAGCCCGAGGAAGGGAGAAATGAGCAAATGGAACCTAATTCCCTGGTGTACCAGGAGAAGGACTAGATGGGCCGAATATGAAGATCCTAGCTGATGCACCACTGAGGTATAGTTTGACATGGCAATTTCATTATCATTTGGAGCTTGTACCATGAATATTTTTGGGCATAATTTTCAATCATTAGCTGAATCTCTTTTGTGTGCACTGTAATATAATGGAGATCGGGATAGGCCAGGAGAATTTGCAGCTGATTATAATCTCTTTTGTGTGATTCATTTTTTCACTTTTGATAGCTTGGGCTCATACTTGTGATAATTCTCTGGGTGCTAAATCTTTTTAAGGCTTGTTTAGACTATGACGACTCTGATGCCACTAAGTTTGTTACTACATGATCTCTATTTATACAATTATCACGTATGAGGAAATTATTTATAAAATTTTGCAAATATAGAAGTACATGTTTTTATGAACCTGTAAGTAATGTTTAGGTTTAGTTTTGGTAGTTGTATAACTAGGACTTGGTCATTGCAGTAGTAAGCGATGTTATTTGATGTTTAAGATGAGTGACTATATTTCCCTGCTCCCTGACTAGGATTGTATGGTTGGATGTCCACTATGTATTGTTGTGCGCATCTTGTTCATTTTTGAAGTATATTGTCTCCTATGTGATCTGGATGGCCAAAATCAGCATTAGGAGATGCCAAATTTTCTAGCTGAAATATGTATTGGGTACTTTGTTTTCTTGCTTGAATTTCCTAGGTAAATAACGTTCAAAAGATAAAGAAAAGCAATTTGAAAAAAATCAACATATAGCGACACAGTAGTAATGCTCATCTTATGGAACAGTTTGATATAGCAATCAGATTTGGAAATGTAGCAAATGCAGGTTACAGCTTGGTGTCCTTCAGACATAGATGAACAATTTTGTCGAGGCCATACCAAATCTCTTCGAGTGCTGTACTAATCTGCATGTTCCTTCTCTTCATTGCTAGAGTATTTCCGGGCTTTGTAGATATGATCTGCTATGCTATTGTGTTTCAGGTTCTAGGATCGCGTTGCTGATTTGGATCATGAGATGCAAGTTGGTGATTTGGAGCATCAGATGCTTTTTTTTGGATCAAGCAGCTAGGACTCGACATAAACTCCCTCGCCGACTGTCGCATCACCTCTGGCTTCTTCGGTGTCCCGCATGATGCAGTTGTGGCTCGCTTCGGCTGTTGTCGATCTAATGTTTTGGTCCTTGTAATAATTTTCGAGTCGTCATCGCCATGGTAGCAAACATCATGGAGGTACCATCATGCAAGCTGCTCGTGTCTATCCCTTTCTACTACCATCTTCATTATTTTTGCATCCATATGTTTGTCAATTGAGGTCTTGTTTGATTGACCGAGGCATTAACAAAGTGTGTGATCTTTCTTGAGGAGCACAGACCCCAATTGAGAACCTCCTTTAGGTTGTGTATATAGGGAGAGATGCATGCTATCTATTTATCTGCTATTTCGTTTGCAAAATGTTAGTAACTGTGTTTGTGGAGCATCTGTTATTTCTTTAGAAACGTTGATTTTTATTTGTAGCTAGCACGTGGATGTGCGGTTTGCAAGGTTTCTCTCTTGCCTGAGGGGATAGTGTTCATAATCATGCTTGCCGCCGAATACCTATTTGCACGCCTGGTTTATATACATCAAAATCGATTGAGTGTCGTACATACATTAGAGATCATTACCGTGTTGCACTTGCACTAGTATGTCATTATCCCTTTGCAAAGTACAACTTGTATTGGGATCTATGTATTGCTTCATATATAAAGTTAGCCTCTCAATGGTTACTATCTAGTTGATGTTGTTGTCCAACTAGTAGTACTTATTTATCGAACTTTGACTAAAAATTATTACTGCAGATTTTTTCCACTGGATATCTAGAGGCGTGCTGCATGCCATCCTACTCGAGCCTCCGTGCCGTCGTGGACGAAAAGGTAAGCAAATTTCTCCATTTCCCCTCCCCACTATAACCTGCTTGGATCGGATGTGTATTAATTGAAGTTTTCTTCAGGGCATGCTGCTATTTCGGAGGTTGTTGGTGCGCAAAATTTTCTTCAGGGTGCCCACAGCCCTGCAACTCATGATCGATGCCTTCAGTTCCTGCTGGTGGTCGCCTGCCCCATATGACCCGGCATCCACCTGCAGCATTGCGTCTGTTTCGGCGACCATGTCCTTGAGCAATTGCTAGGGTAACTGAAAAAGGGTGATAATGGAACCCTTAACTCCACCATGTTTAACTCCATGTCAATATGGTGGTTTGATGATCTCCATTTAGTAAGCATGAACAATAATCACTGTTTGATTGTTAATTTAACGTGGAGTAGATTATAAAACATGTTTGGAAACCCAAGTGTATATTTCATCTCTTTGAAGTTTGGCGTTGGCCTCTTATGGACATGGTTACTCTTGTTGTACATGGCATCTTTGATTTGCAAATTATTTGTTCTTGCTGATATCATTTGTCTTCGATGTCACAACATTGTTTTTTGCATTTTTACCTGGAAGTCAGAGTTGATGGAGACCGTTGACCTCCAATTTACGTAGTTCCTGTAAACTACACAATTAGTACGCATAGCAAAGCTCATCCATTGTCTAGACGAAAATGTATCAATTCTAGTGCCTTTTTTGCCTCGAGTAGAATGAAGAAGTCGTTTTTGGTAGAATTTGATTAACGAAAATCTGTTTGATGCATTAAACTAATCAAGTTTAGAGTGTCCTGTCAACTTAACTATGTCACATACATAGAGAGATAGGGAGGGAGTGAGTGAGTATGTAACTATATATCCAGTTTTTTCTGTAATGTCACATGTTTCATTTCATCACACAAGAATGGCTTGTGCATCGGGATCATATAAGGTAAGGTAAATGAGACTTTAATATTTAAATGAAGCATTGCACTCATACTTATTCAGAAATGATGTAATGCGTAGGGGGAATATGGCAGTAGAGACCCCAAACTTGCACTAAGAGTGCACTCTGCCATTAGTGTTGTTCCCTCAAAGTTTCTAGTTTGTAATGTTATTATGTGTGTTGAAATTGATCCAGAAAGCTATTTGGAATATGTTGTGCACTTACATGTTTAGGTTTTACTGTAAAAAAGTTCAACAATGAGCTTTGATAATGCTAGAGCTGTAAGTGGAGCAGCTAATTTTCCTTTGGTTTGGTTCGTGGATCAGGTCAATCATAATATACTGTGATGTTTCCTGATTCATCTCGATAATTTTTCTAGTGTGCTGATGGTTTGATCAATTATTGACCAGTGGGCATATATGTTGTGCATTTGTATTGCTGGATTGTTTAAGGTAACTTGGTACTGGAGATCAACTCCCAGTCTGGCCTTGTCATGTTTTTTTGCGTCAAGGATGATAAGGCTCAAAGCTATGGAAGGATGCTGCATATTTTTAAACTAAACATGTTGCAGATGTATTATACAAAGAAAATTTCATTTCGCATTCTTGTCATCCTCATAAACATGTGCAGCTTTATTATGTGTGTTCTTTGATCTAGTACTCTACTAGACCCTCTGATATGTTGAAGTCAAAACCATCCTCTGGATTCATTCTATTCATTCTAGCTAAATGAGAAACTTTGTTTTTTATTGGTAGCTAGCACGTGGATGTTTAGTTTGCAAGATTTGTCTATTGCCACTTAGTAATTAGCTTATGATGATATGTGTAGAAGCATTGATAGATACTCCCTCTGTTCCCTTTTAATTGACTCCAATTTAGTACAACGTTGTACTAAATCAGAGTCAATTAAAAGAGAACGGAGGGTACATCACACTTGGATGTGTTTTTTCACTGGATGACAACATTGTGTATGCACATTTGTTGCCTCTGAATACCTATTTGCACGTCTGGTTTACATACATCAGAATTGATTGAGTGTCGTACATACACTAGAGATGATTACCGTGATGCACTAGCACTAGTATGTTCTTCTCCTTTTGCAATTTCACTTGTATTAGGATGTATTTCTTCATATATAAAGTTAGCCTCTCAATGGTTACTATCTACTTATTGTTGTTCTCCAGCTAGTAGTGTTTATTTAAAGAACTTTGAATAGTAATTGTTACTGCAAAAAAAATTCCACTGAATATCTCGAGCCGTACTGCACGCCATCCTACTCTAGCCTCAATGCCGCCCTGGATGAAAAAGTAAGCAACTTTCTCCCTTTTCCCTCCCCCCTATAACCTGCTTGGCTCGTATGTGCCTTAATTGAAGTTTTCTTCAGGCCATGCTGCTGTTTCGGTGGCTGTATGTGGGCGAAATTTTCTTTAGGGTGCCCATGGCCCTGCAACTCATCACCGACACCTTCAGGTTCTCTTGGTGGTCGCCTGCCCCATATGTGCTACTGCCGGTGTCTTCCGGCAACCATGTCCCTGAGCAATTGCTAGGGTATCTGAGAAAGGTTGATAATGGAACCCTTATCTCGATAATTTGTCTAGCTTGTTGATGGTTTGATCATTTCTTGACAAATGGGGTATATTTGTTGTGCATTTGTATTGCTGGATTGTCTAAGATAACGTGGATATGGGATCAACTCCTTGTCTGGCCTTGTCGTGTTTTCTTGGGTAGGAGGTGATAAGGCTCAAAGCTAGGGCTGCATGCTGCAGTTTGTTAAACTAAACATGTTGCAGCTGTTTTATACAAAGAAAATTTCATTTCGTATTGTTGTCCTCCTGAAAAACATCTACATCTTATTATGTGTCTTCTTTGATCCGGTACTCAACTAGGCCGTCTGATATGTTACTTTAAGTTAAAACAATCATCTGGATTCATTCTAGCTAAATTTGAACCTACCACCAGGAGAGTCTAATACCGCTAGAGTAGGCATATGGTAGCCATCTTACGATAACACATCTTAGTTATTTGGTTCAATAGTTACATAATGATCAATTTACTGGCAATTCCAGTATAAGTACGACTTATGATAACACAATACTATATGAAACATTGCAGAAGTGTCTTTGCAATGTTATTATCAAGTCTTGTGGTTATTGGTTTTACAATTTATTATAATAGACTGTACTTGAGTACTTATGATCTCTCGCATTGTTTCTACAGGCAATCATTAAGCCTCACCATGTTGACTACATTCCAAGAGTTGTCCAAGGAAATTTCAGGGCAACTACTTGACAAGTAAGATGACATTGGTCTGGAAGCCAAGCTGTGCGGTGACTTTGAATTGAACTTGGTTATTGACTGAAATGGGGAGACCTTTCGGCCGGTGAGCTCCGGAGATTTGCAATAGTAGTTCTTGATGTGAAAAGTGCAGAAATTTACACGTATGATGAACCATCAAGTTAGATTGATGTTAAGCAGAGACTGAAGGTTGCATCTTTTGAATTTTTCCAACTAAAAGCTTTAGATAAGTCACTGACAAGTACTATCTATTTCGTTTCCAGTTGTGTCATTGTTGTGGAAATTGACTTGAGTGTCCTAGATTACTTGTTGGTCTTTATTTTCTGCTTATATGGAAAACCAAAAGCTTTGGTGTAGTTACACTGCCATTCTTGGTCCAGGAAGGTTTCAATGTTTCCTGGCTGGATTTGTTCCGACTGAATATCTTTGGTTTCGCGATAAATCTCTTGCATTTAAGGTAAGATGACATACTTAGATTGTATTTCAGATCCTTGTGCTGCGATGTAACATTGTTCTGATGTTTGTATCTTCCTCTTATATTATGGTAACCCAGAAAAATATGGAGGAGATTGAGACATACCGATACAGATATCCTATCTTGAGAAAAAACCTGGGAGATCTCAAAATCACTGTCATGGAAGGTGAATTCATTGATTCTTAAATTATTGTGATGCTTGGTGAGAATGGGACAGGGAAAACTATATTCATTAGAATGTTGGTACATCTTACATCTCTCAGCCCCTTCCTCCCCACCGCCCTTCTCTCTGAAATAGTGTACTTTCACATGTTTATCATCTAAGGAATAGTTACGTTCACGTAAATAGTGCTAGGTTTAAAAGGATACAAAGGGAAGCTTTGCTCTCTTGATCTATGATGTCGTATGCTCTGTTAATTTCTTTCTTAAGCATATGATCAACCGTGTCAACATCAGAATTTCAAGTATTGACTGATTGATGGTGTCGTGTTTTTCTCATCCACTTAAACTTAACTCTTTAATGTAGTTCAATTCTAGAAAACTGCTCTTGAGTTAGAATTGCTATCTATACAAGAAGTTATGTAGTATAATATGGTTCTTATGTCAAATGGTTTACATTTTGTTGCATCAGCTTTAAGAAGAAGATGATGGACTTCATCGAGTTTGACTAGTACATCTAGAATGAGTATATTTTCTCTAAATCTTGTTCTTCTATACGCATATATGATTGGGGTACTCTTGCATCAAAGTTGTGTATTGGCGGCATGGCCACTAATTTTTATGCACTATTCAGGTATGATACGTTATCATCTTCATTGGTTAGAAAAGGAATCTGAGCAGATGTTGAGGATTATCTACTAGTAGAATCTTTTATACTGATTATTTTTTCACCTTTAAAACAATGCAAACTATTTGCAACTGAGTTCAAAAGGGCAGTTGGTGTTTACACAGGTGCCTAGTTTGTGGTTTTCATGCATATATACGCACATACGTGAGCACGGATGTACTTTCTCAGTGTCTTCTTAATCTTGTTGCTAGTGGCTGTTATGCACCATATATAAAGTAGAGAACACTGTGTAGTTGATTTTACCAGGTTTTGAATTCATATGGAAGAATAGCACTCTCTTTCGTTGCTTGGAATGATTTGTAGTTCGTTCTAGACTTCTAGTTAGCTTCAGGTTGTCATTTTTCTAGGCAAGCCTGTAGTGTGTGTGAGTATATGAGATATGTGCATTGGATGCAAAAAAAAATTGATTGAGCCTGTGGATATTATTTACTGGATGTTAATTATTTGCATGTGCATGTTGAATGTTGATCAACAGCTACTGTACATGCTTTCATGACTAGTAGCGAGCAACAGTTGCAACCTTGAATGTTTTTGAGTCCACGGTGTTGTACGAAATCTTACTACTGTTTGTAATAAGTGTGCTTATTTTTATCCAGTTAAGTTAATTGATGGTGTAAAGAATGTCACATTTTAATTATGTTGATTTATTTCACTGGAATTGATCAAGTGTTTTGACCATTTTCTCATGCTAGTATATGTGCTCATTTTGTTGTGGATTTTTCATAAATTTGGGGTAAAAGGAGCTGCCTTTCCCAAACGTCATGGTTCTGAATAGTTGACATTTACAATTCATGTTATTTGAAGCATCAATACATCTTTTGTCATGCTAGTTATTCTGGATTAACATAAGTCCATGTATTGTTCTGTACTTTCTGTTGAATTTAGACACTTGTCAAGTATACTTGGGAATAATGAAATTAACATCAATTGGGTTTGCTTGGTCCTAGGAATAAGCCTATAGATGTAGCATAGTGGAAAAAATACTTGGCTTTGCTCATATATTATACTTGCATAATCTAGAAGAGTGAGTTGGATTCTCATAGCCATCACTTATGATTATATGGAATCATGAAAACTCATAATCATCGTTTGCTGAATATTTCTTGTGCTGATGTTGGTGCTTGGCATGTCTTATGTCTGTGCCGATCAACAGTTTCTTATGCCGTGGAGGTGAACATTTCTTGAAACTGTTATCTTGTAGGTAATTGGTGAGCCAAGCCTTCCTTGGTCGGTAGTCCAGGGCTGTACATGGAGCAGTCCAGCGATGGTGCTTGTGAAGCGGAAACGTGAATTCAGCCCTATTGCAGCGGGATGAGCAGAGCTGGTGGAAGGGATCCTTTCCTGCGGGATGGATCATGCTTTTCGGTGAAGTGTGATCTCTGCCATAGTGGTGCCAGTGGTTGTCGGATCAGGCTAGTCTTTTATACAGGGATAAGTGGACTACTGGGATGCCTAAGGAGTAGCGCAGCATATGTATTCGCATGAGCATGTATTGAAATCATGGTGTCACCAAGTTGTTTTGTGTATAGCGTTCCAAAAAAGTCTCAGACTAGTTAAGCATATCATGTACTCGTGTTCAATTAGTATTGCTGGTATTATGCTCCATGAGAGTCTTTGCCCTTGACAACAAATAGCAATTTGCATAGCTTGCTGATAAGTTTATTCCCTCTGAATGTGTAAATAAATTTTGAATTCAACCTGGTTCCCAGAATAAATGTTTTAGCAGGCAAACGTGGTTCCTAGCCTGTGTGAATACTTGTGAAATATTAGAGGCCTGTGTACTAGCACAAGATTATATGTGTGTATAAGTATAAAGCTCCATATGCATATCCAATATTTTAGATTTTCTTTATTAATTCTAGTTATGGTGTTGCATGTATACTAGTCAGTGTAGTGGTGGGAAGGAAGAAAAATAAGAAATTTCTTCCGTCCCTGTGTAGAAAATCTGGTTGTGTTAAACATTCCGATTGGCTCGGATCTGCGTTAACTGTTTGTTTCAGGTCATGGTAGTGAACTTTTTCCTCAGGCCATGTTATTAGATATTTGCCTCTACTATGGCGGCCGTCAACACGAGCTTGATAGCTGAAGGCAGGAATCTTACCCACATTATTAGCTTGAAGCATACAGGGAAATTATCGATACCACGAAAGAAAACCAACCATTGCAAATTGCTCTTGGCTGAATCGGAGGGAGGGAGATTTTTCCTCCAATCCAACGAAACGACGAAAGAAAAACCATGCATTGCAAATTGCTCTTGGCTGAAACGTGATTAACATATATAGTACTCCATCCGTCCACCTGGTGTATTGCGCTCAGTACAAGTTGCACCGCGACTAAGTTGGATTGGAGTGGTTGCCAGATATTCCCATGCAAGTTTTTTTCCTGCAATCAGCGTACCTTTAGAAGCCACATCTTAATTTATCTAAAAAAAAAGAAGCCACATCTTAATTAGCTAATTACTTGGGCAAGCCAAGAGACGTCAAGCGTGCATGCATTGCAAAACTGTTTCCACGCGACGGGAGAGGTGGAGAGTAATTAGAAGGAGAAATTAGTCCTAATTAATTGCCAACCGGGCCTTGGATGGGACGATAAATCGTGACAAACATACTTACCCAGTGGGACTAAATCACGGGGATTACCATGAGTAGGAGATTTTTTGCAATATACTACGCTGATTTGGAAGCTGTCATCAAACACGCAATAATAGAGCAGGCATGCCTAGGCAATCACACATAATTAGGATCCCATTTACCGGTCCGGTGGGCCACCCGGGTAGGCAATCAAGTATGCCCATAAATTGTGTTGGTTAGTTGCCTTGCATGCACTCCAATTTAATGGCCACGCCACCTATCCGCGGCCACAACTCATCTCAGCGGTCCATCGCATGCCCGCTCATAACAAACAACAGGGTAGAAGAGATTACAACGTCCAAGCTCATTATGAAAAACGAAAAAAAAAGAGCGGCAACAATGAAAAAGTGGCGCCATGTTTCGAAATAATTTGAACGAAAAGCTCAATCTTGGCCTCCTCTAGCAGTCTATAAATATGAGAAGAGGTTGAGCCAACGCGTGCGTCGTGTGTGACGACTTAGACTTTGACTCTTTACTCGTCAAGGAGAGGAGAGGAGTCGCCATGTCCTTGTCTTTATCGATCTAATTTCCGGCTGCAGCGAGGAGAGGATCCGTTTAAGAGGTACTTAGTTCATTCATCAATCCCGTCCTTCTTGGTGTACTTGCTTCTTCGGCTGCTGCTATTAGATCTCATCTGATGGTATTTTTTTTAATAGATCGATGATTAAGGGAAAGGGAACTCGGCGGCGAGCAGGTGCAGGGTGGTCGGTGGCGGCAACGTGGACGCGGGTCGGAAGGAAACCGCGGAGCTGGACTACCGGGTGAGTCGTCGTGTCTCCCTTATTTCTTTTCGAACCGTAGGCATTTGCCTTTGTTTGTACTTAATTTATCCTTTTCATTGATTGACTTGCACCTGCGGATCCATTAGATCGTGCTCTGTTTTTTCCCCTAGACCGAGTTTTGGTGTGTGCGTGTGAGATCGGATCTGGTAATCGATCGAACTAACGATTGATCCAGCAGCGAGGGCTTCCAGCCGCCTGGCGTGTTGGTTGCGTCCCTCATTTTGCTTCAGTACGTAGCTTTTTCGTTTCAATAGATGGAAAAGGAGCGTTGGGAAAGAGATACAGTACACAAAAAAGAAAAGGTTTGATTGGATACGTTTTGATCTGACGATGATTGGACAGACGCACGGTACAATCCGAGTGAGAGGACGACATTCATCCATGTACCAGGTCATCCGGACTAGTCCATCTCTTATATGAAAAATTACTGAAACAACTAAGAAACTTGAGTCAAGGAGTATAACTTATTTCTTTTTGAACCGTATAATAGAACTAGCACCTAGTAGTAAGGCTTTTGCTTATGTTTGTAATTTATCCTTTTCATTGACTAGCACGTGCGGTCGTGCTCTGTTTATTTCCCCTGGATGGAAGTTTTGGTGTGTGTGGGCGAGATCTGGTAATCCATCGTGATGGCTTGGATCGAGCCGCCCGAACCTACCCACATCCCCCATCGTGATGGCTTGGATCGAGCCGCCCGAACCTACCCACATCCCTTCCTTGGATTATATAAGTACCGACGTACATACGCGTGTGCAATCTAATGCTTCCTTTAATTGTTTTTGCGCGATATAGGAACGAATGAATCTCATGCAGGCGCGTGAAGTTTAGGGTAGATTGATTTGGGTGGATTGCACAGCTCAACCGGCCGGCCTCTCCATATCATATATATATATATATAGGGGACACATATTACAAGTTACAGTATATGTACACAACACCTAATACGTACATGATACGTATTCTATCACCCTCCCTCAATCTCAACCGGTTGAGACAGGTTGAGATTGCGCCTACAATGTACAAACAGCGGCAACGGAAGTGGCTTGGTGAAGATATCTGCAACTTGATCTTTGGAGGAGATGAAACGAATCTGGAGTTGTTTCCGAGCCACACGTTCACGAACAAAGTGAAAATCCACTTCAATATGCTTCGTTCTCGCATGAAAGACTGGGTTTGATGACAAATAAGTAGCACCAATGTTGTCACACCATAAGACTGGAGGCTGGGTCTGTGAGAGATGCTCAGGATGAAATCACCCAGAGCCGGATTGATAAAGCAAGGCGACGACGCGCCGCCAGAAAGGACGACGACAGCGATTCCTCAGATGAGGATCAGGAGTACGATGGCGAACTAAGGGTAGCCGATTGTTTGAGTTACAAAATCCGCGAGACGATGCCACCCAAAAAGTTCAAGCCTACTCCCACCGACGCTGCCAAGTATGATGGGCAGCAAGAACCAAGATCTTGGATAGATGATTACCTGCAGACTATGATTCTACATAAAGGGAACCAGATAGCAGCAATGCAGTGCTTGCAGCTCTACTTAAAGGACTCAGCGCGAGCCTGGTTAAGGGGGCTGCCGAAGGGTTCCATCAAATCATGGGACGACCTAGTGGACGCCTTTGTTGCTAATTTCCAGGCAACATACAAAAGACCCGTCGGGATCGAGGAGTTACGCAACTGCCAGCAGAAGCAGAAGGAGTCGATGCGCTCATACATAGGGAGATTCACCAAACTCCTAAACGCTGCCAAAGATGTATCTGTAGACAGAACAATCGGCGCTTTCAGCGATGGTGTCCGACGCAAAAGTTACATAAAAGAACTCGGACGCAAAAAGCCGAAAACCATTACCAAGATAATGGAAATTGCCAACAGCTGGGCTGATGGCGAGGACAACGTGCGAAGACCGCGGCAGCGCAGCGACGAAGATGACGACCAGCCAAAGCACGACTCGGGACCAGGAGGCTTTGCATCGGCGCGCGACCAGGAGGCTTTGCGGGCCGTCGCTCTGAGGGACTGGGGCCAGCCGCAGCCCTAGTTGTTCCCGGCTCTACGGTGTTGACCAGTCGCTGCCCGTCGGTGGGTTTCGACGTCAACACATTCGCGCACGCCCGGTGGGACAATCCTCAACATCAACCACATCGCCGTCTACATCGGAGATGGCGGAAGAAACTCCGGTCACTTACGAGGATCTCAATGGCGAGCTCAAGAAGAAGTATGACGAGGTCAAGGTCCTCCTCGAAGCCGACCTCATCGGCTCTTTCCACGGGACCCGCTCCCATGGCATCGGATGGAAAGGGTTCTCACCGAAGGCGCGCTTGATGGAGTGGACCTATCCACCCCGTCGAAGAACGCACCAGGTCGCTGCGTCGAGAGATCAACTTCATGGTGGCTCATTCGCTGCACCGCCATTCCGAGAGCCTCGGTGAATACGTTGGAGCGCGTCGCTCGCGCGTGATCCAGGAGATCATGAGCCGTCGGTACTCTCCGTCGGGACCAGCTCTAGGGACTCACCAAGGAGAATTGCCACTCCGAGTCCCGTCCACCGCTGCCGTTCGCGTTGGCAGCGCCCGGCGCCGAACTCATCGGCCTACGTCGTCTACAAGATTGGTGGTGACCCCGGTGACTACCAATTCCTACATGACGCGCCCAAGGAGATCCCGCACGGATACGCATGCGCATACGTGCGCAGGCTGCAGCACCCGGGCACTCTCGAACCAGGTTGCGGCAGCGGGGACTTACGGAACAACAGGGGAACGTCGGAGGCAGACCCCGAGAAGCAGACGTGGCTAGCTAAATACGCCACCCCGACAAAACTCCAGAGCCCAGCTCCTGCAGTTGGCTCAGAACCGGAAAAACAAGCATGGCTGGTTAAGTACGCCACCCCGGCGAATCTTCAAGGTTCGGCACCTTCAGCCATCACCGCGGATCAGATTTGTACGATTCTGAAAGATCAGTTCGGCATGATGCCGAAAAGGAAGACGGTCGGCTATACCAAGCCGTACCCCAACGAGTACGAATTGATCCCGCTACCACCCAAATATCGGCTCCCGGACTTCACAAAGTTCGGCGGATCGGATGGTTCCAGCTCCATCGAGCATTTGAGCCGATATTTGGCACAGGCTGGGCATGATCTCAGCGTCGGACGAGCTGCGTGTGAGGTACTTCTCACGGTCCCTCACGGGATCGGCTTTCGGTTGGTACACGTCGCTGCCACCGAACTCAGTCCGGACTTGGAAGCAGTTGGAAGAACGGTTCCATGAGCAATATCACTCGAGAGGCTTCCGAGGCTGGCATTGCCGATTTGGCACAAGTACGACGAAGCGCGGGGAAACGAGTGTCGGAGTACATCCAGCGCTTCGAGGACCGTTAGGAACCGATGCTATTCGGTTCACGTAAGCGAAAAGGAAGCGATCGAGTTGGCGGTGGTGGGTCTATCATCATCGATCAAGGACGTGGCCTCCCAAGCGGACTACCCTTCATTAGCACACATGGTGCAGAAGCTGTCAGCGTATGAACAGCGCCACCCAGATGTCTACCAGGACAAATTCAAGCGCGTGGTTACCATGGTTGAAGGCACGGCCTGATCTGGCTGCGAAAGTCCAGCGAACCCTGGATGAGGAGGGACTGCCGCAAAGAAAAGAGTGGCGCAAGGTGAAGAAGCATGCTGATGGATCTATTGAGGCCCTATAAGGCGCGTTTGGTTTCCAAATGATTCAAACAACGTTATGGTCTTGACTACGAGGATAACTTCAGTCCGGTTGTCAAGCCTACTACCATTTGTATTCTGCTCTCCTTGGCTGTCACTTATCACTGGTCTCTTCGTCAGTTGGATGTGCATAATACTTTTCATCGTGGTGTTGTTGAAGAAGATGTCTATATGCGTTAGCCTCATGGATTTGTTGATCATGCTCACACTGATCATACGTGTCTTCTGGTGAAGGCCTTGTATGGCCTCAAACAGGCTCCTCGTGCGTGGCATGCATGCCTTGGCTCTGCTCTTCGTGCTCATGCATTTGTTCCATCTACATCAGATACCTCCTTGTTTTCGCTTCACCGCCCAGAGGTTAATATGTACATTCTTGTTTATGTTGATGACATTATTCTTATCAGCTCAGACACTGCTGTTTATCGATTGGTGTCCTCTCTTAGTACTGACTTTGTTGTCAAGGATCTTCGTAAGCTGCACTATTTTCTAGGGCTCGGGGTGACTCATGATGACACTGGTTTGTCTCTTACACAGAAGAAGTATTCTCAGGACCTGCTGCGGCTTGCCGATATGCTTCAGTTCAAGATTACCTCTACACCTATGTTCAATCTAGTAGATTAGATCTGGCGTTTTTCCTAGATTGGATCTTGGTTTTGTTTGTTTGCGGTAGAAATTTTTTGTTTTCCATGCAACGAACCCCATCAGTGGTATCAGAGCCGTGTCTATGCATAGATTGGTTGCACGAGTAGAACACAATTGTTTGTGGGCGTTGATGCTTTGTTGTCTTTAGTTCGAGTACTTTGCATCTTTGTGGCATAGTGGGATGAAGCGGCTCGGGCTAACTTTACATGACCGCGTTCATGAGATTTGCTCCACGCTCGACATGCAACTTGTATTGCATAAGTGGCTTTGCGGGTGTCTGTCTCTCCTACTATAGTAAAGATCCAACTTACTCTTTCTATTGACAACATTAGTATCACCGTTGTGGTTCATGTTCGTAGGTAGATTGGATCTTATGCGAAAACCCTAAACCACGTAAAATATGCAAACCAAATTAGAACCGTCTAACTTGTTTTTGCAGGGTTTGGTGATGTGATATGGCCATAATGTGATGATGAATATGTATGAGATGATCATTATTGTATTGTGGCAACCGGCGGAGCCTTATGGTTGTCTTTAAATTTCATGTTGAGTAGTATTTCAAAGAGGTTGTAATAGTTGCTACATGGAGGACAATCATGAAGACGGCGCCATTGACCTTGGTGCTTCGCCGACGATGATGGAGATCATGCTCTTTGATGATGGAGGATCATGTCCGTGCTTTGGAGATGAAGATCAAAGGCGCAAAGACAAAAGGGCCATATCATATCACATATGAATTGCATGTGATGTTAATCCTTTTATGCATCTTATTTTGCTTAGATCGCGACGGTAGCATTATAAGATGATCCCTCTCACTAAATATCAAGATAATAAAGTGTTCATCCTTAGTATGCACCGTTGCTAAGACTTGTCGTTTCGAAGCATCTCGTGATGATCGGGTGTGATAGATTCTACATGTGCATACAACGGGTACAAGCCAGCTTTGTACACGCGGGTACTAAGGTTGCCTTGACGAGCCTAGCATGTACATACATGGTCTCGGAACACGGGATACCGAAAGGTAGAGCATGAGTCATATGATTGATATGATGAACACTTGGGTGTTCGCCATTGAAATTACATCTTGTTCGTGATGATCGGACTTGGTGTGGTGGATTTGGTTCGTGTAATCACTAAGACAATGTGAGGGATATTGTTTTGAGTGGGAGTTCACCTTGTTTTAATTTTGTTAAATTAAAATTTGAACTCAATTTGTCATAAACTTAGTCTAAACTATTGCAAATAATTGTTGTAGATCATGGCGTCCCCATCAATCAATTTTAACCAGTTCCTAGAGAAAGAAAAGCTTAAAAGCAATGGTAGCAACTTCACCGATCGGTTCCGTCATGTGAGGATCTTCCTCAATGGCGGAAATCTGCAATATGTGCTTGATGCACCGCTAGGTTCCCCACCACCTCCTGTAGTATCCGAGGAAGAAAAGAATGTTTTCGAAGCTCGGGCTAAAGTGTACTCTCAAGTTCAGTGTGCCATCCTATGCAGCCTAGAGGCAGTAGCTCCAAAAGCGTTTTGAGCACCACGACCCTTGTGATATGATGCGTGAGCTCAAAGTTATCTTTGAAACTCATGCGGCCGTGGAGAGCTATGAGGCCTCGAAGCAGTTCTTTGGCTGCATGATGGAAGAGGGCAGCTCCGTTAGTGAGCACATGTTCGCTATGTCCGGACATGCGAGGAAGCTCAGTGACTTGGGGATTGTGATCCCTAACCAGCTGGGTATTCATCGTGTTCTCCAATCACCGCCACCAAGTTACAAGAACTTCGTGATGAACTACAATATGCGGAACATGAATAAGGAGTTACCCGAACTCTTCTCCATGCTGAAATCTGCTGAGGTTGAGATACGTGAAAGAGCACCAAGTGTTGATGGTCAATAAGACCACCAAGTTCAAGAAACAGGGCAAACCTAAGAAGGACCTCAAGAAGGGTGGCAAGAAAGTTGTCGCTCATCCTGAGAAGCCTAAGGGTGGCCCTAAACCTGATACTGACTGCTATTACTGCAATGGGAAGGGTCACTGGAAGCGGAATTGCCCCAAGTACTTGGCTGATCTGAAGAGTGGCCTTGTCAAGAAGAAGAAAGGTATATCTGATATACATGTTATAGATGTTTATCTCACTGGTTCTCGTACTAGTGCCTGGGTATTTGATACTGGTTCGGTTGCTCACATTTGTAACTCGAAACAGGAACTACGGAATAAACGAAGCCTAGCGAGGGACGAGGTGACGATGCGCGTTGGAAATGGATCCAAGGTCGATGTGATCGCTGTCGGCACGCTCCCTCTACATCTACCATCGGGATTAGTTTTAGACCTTAATAATTGTTATTTGGTGCCTGCGTTGAGCATGAACATTATATCTGGATCATGTTTAATGCAAGACGGTTATTCATTCAAGTCTGAGAATAATGGTTGTTCTATTTTTATGAATAATATCTTTTATGGTCATGCGCCTGAGAAGAATGGTTTATTTCTATTAAATCTCGATAGTAGCGATACACATGTTCATAACATTGATGCTAAACGAATTAAATTGAATGATAATTCTACTTATATGTGGCACTGTCGTCTTGGTCATATTGGAGTGAAACGCATGAAGAAACTCCATGCAGATGGACTACTTGAGTCACTTGACTTTCAGTCACTTGACAGATGCGAAGCATGTCTAATGGGAAAAATGACTAAGACTCCATTCTCTGGTATTATGGAGCGAGCTACAGACTTATTGGAAATCATACATACCGATGTGTGCGGACCAATGAGTGTAGCCTCACGCGGTGGTTATCGTTATGTTCTAACCTTCACAGATGATCTGAGTAGATATGGGTATATCTATTTCATGAAGCATAAATCCGAGACTTTTCGAAGTTCAAGGAATTCCAAAGTGAAGTAGAAAATCAACGTAACAAGAAGATCAAGTTTCTGCGTTCTGATCGCGGAGGCGAATATCTGAGTTATGAGTTTGGCATGCATTTAAAGAAATGCGGAATACTTTCACAGTTGACACCGCCGGGAACACCACAGCGAAATGGTGTATCCGAACGTCGTAATCGAACTCTCTTAGATATGGTTCGTTCTATGATGTCTCTTACTGATTTGCCGTTATCATTTTGGGGTTATGCGTTAGAGACAACAGCATTCACTTTAAATAGGGCACCATCGAAATCCGTTGCAACGACACCGTATGAATTATGGTTTAACAAGAAACCTAAGCTGTCGTTCCTTAAAGTTTGGGGTTGCGAAGCCTATGTAAAAAAGTTACAACCGGACAAGCTAGAACCCAAAGCGGAGAAATGCGTCTTCATAGGATACCCTAAGGAAACTATAGGGTATACTTTCTATCACAGCATCCGAAGGCAAAATCTTTGTTGCTAAGAACGGAACCTTTCTTGAGAAAGAGTTTCTCACTAAAGAAGTGACTCGGAAGAAAAGTAGAACTCGACGAGGTTACCGAACCTTCTCTCGTTGATCGAGTAGCGCAAGATCGGAAGATGTTCCCGTGCCGCCCGCACCGGTAACGAGAGGAAGCTAATGATAATGATCATGAAACTTTGAGCGAAGTAGCTATCGAACCTCGCAGGTCGACAAGGGAACGTACCACTCCCGATTGGTATGATCCTTGTCTAAATCTCATGATTGTGGACAACAATGATGAGGACCCCGCGACGTATGAAGAAGCGATGATGAGCCCGGATTCCAACAAATGTCAAGAAGCCATGAAATCCGAAATGGGATCCATGTATGATAACAAAGTATGGACTTTGGTAGATCTACCCGATAGCCGCAAGGCTGTTGAGAATAAATGGATCTTCAAGAGAAAAACAGATGCCGACGGTAATGTTACTCGTCTATAAAGCTCGACTTGTCGCAAAGGGTTTCCGACAAATTCAAGGAGTTGACTACGATGAGACTTTCTCACCCTGTAGCGAAGCTAAAGTCTGTGAGGATTTTGTTAGCAATAGCTGCATTTTTCGATTATGAGATTTGGCATATGGATGTCAAAACGGCGTTCCTTAATGGTGACATTGAGGAAGAGTTGTATATGGTACAACCCAAAGGTTTTGTCGATTCTAAAAATGCTAACATGGTATGCAAACTTCAGCGTTCCATTTATGGACTGAAGCAAGCATCCAGGAGTTGGAACCGACGTTTTGATAAGGTGATCAAAGACTTCGGGTTTATACAGTGCCATGGAGAGGCCTGTATTTACAAGAAAGTGAGTGGGAGCTCGTAGCATTCCCGATATTATATGTAGATGACATATTATTGATTGGGAATGATATAGAACTTTTAAGCAGTGTAAAAGGTTATTTGAATAAGTGTTTTTCAATGAAGGACCTCGGTGAAGCAGCGTACATTTTAGGCATCAAGATTTATAGAGATAGATCAAGACGCCTAATAGGGCTTTCGCAGAGTACATACCTGGACAAGATTCTAAAGAAGTTTAGAATGGATGAAAGTAAGAAAGGGTTCTTACCGATGTTGCCAGGTAAGGTCTTGAGTAAGACTCAAGGTCCGGCTACGGCAGAAGAAAGAGAGAGGATGAATCAGATCCCCTATGCCTCGGCAAGTAGGCTCTATCATGTATGCCATGTTGTGTACTAGACCGGATATAGCGCATGCCGTTAGTTTGACTAGCGAGATATCAAAGTGATCCAGGAATGGAACACTGGACAGCGGTCAAGAATATCCCGAAGTACTTGAAAAGAACTAAGGATATGTTTCTTTGTTATGGAGGTGACCAAGAGCTCGTTGTAACCAGCTACACCGATGCAAGTTGGAACACCGATCCCGATGACTCTAAGTCTCGATCCGGGTACGTGTTTATATTGAATGGTGCTGCAGTAAGCCGGTGCAGCTCCAAGCAAGGTGCACGGTGGCGAAGTCTTCAACAGTAATCGGAATACATAGCGGCTTCGGAGGCTTCATCGAAGCGGTATGGATGAAGAGGTTCATTGTTGAGCTCGGTGTGGTTCCTAGTGCATTGGACCCATTAGTCATTTATTGTGACAACATGGGTGCCATCGCCAATGCACAAGAACCAAGGTCACACAAGAAGCTAAAGCATATCAAGCTGCGTTTTCATTCGATTCGCGAGTACATCGAAGATGGAGAAGTAAAGATTTGCAAAGTACACACCGATCCGAATGTAGCAGATCCGTTGACTAAAGCTCTCCCTAGGGCAAAGCATGACCAACACCGAATACCATGGGTGTTAGGTACCTTACAATGTAATCTAGATTATTGACTCTAGTGCAAGTGGGAGACTCGTTGGAGATATGCCCAAGAGGCAATAATAAATTGGTTATTATATATCTTTGTGTTTATGATAAATGTTTATATACCATGCTATAATTGTATTAACCGAAACATTGATACATGTGTGTTATGTAAACAACAAGAAGTCCCTAGTAAGCCTCTTGTATAACTAGCTTGTTGATTAATAGATGATCATAGTTTCGTGATCATGAACATTGGATGTTATTAATAACAAGGTTATGTCATTATGTGAATGATGTAATGGACACACCCAATTAAGCGTAGCATAAGATCACGTCATTAAGTTCAATTGCTATAAGCTTTCGATACATAGTTACCAAGTCCTTTCGACCATGAGATCATGTAAATCACTTATGCCGGAAGGGTACTTTGGTTACATCAAACGCCACTCGCGTAAATGGGTGGTTATAAAGGTGGGATTAGGTATCCGGAAAGTATGAGTTGAGGCATATGGATCAACAAAGTGGGATTTGTCCATCCCGATGACGGATAGATATACTCTGGGCCCTCTCGGTGGAATGTCGTCTAATTAGCTTGCAAGCATATGAATAGTTCATAAGAGACCACATACCATGGTACGAGTAAAGAGTACTTGTCAGGAGACGAGGTAGAACAAGGTATCGAGATACCAATGATCAAACCTCGGACAAGTAATATATCGCGAGACAAAGGGAATCGGTATCGTATGTTAATGGTTCATTCGATCACATTGTTCATCGTTGAATATGTAGGAGTCATTACGGATCTCCAGGTCCCGCTGATGATTATTGATCGGAGAGGCGTCTCGGTCATGTCTGCACATTCTCGAACCGTAGGGTGACACACTTAAGGTTGCGTTGTTGCTAGGGGTAGTTTCGGGATTAAAGAAATAGTTTTGGAGAGTTACGGAACTGTTCCGAGAAGATGATTAATGATTTATTAATTAATTGAATTAGTAAATATTAATATTAATTTATTTAGTAGAAATAAATGTGGGGCTAAAAGTAGTCTATAAGATATTTTGCTAATGTGTTAATTAAGTAACACGTATAAGCAAACTATTAAGAAAATAAGCAAAGAAAAAAAAAGAAGAAGCAAAGGCAGGCCCGGCCAGCTGGGCCGGACGGCCGGCCGCACGCGCCAAGGCCAAGCCTTGCTGGCCATGTGCTGCTACGAAGGAAAGCAAAATCGTTTTGCTTGCAAGTTAGAAATCGATCGATCGGATCGACTGATTTTGCGTGGTTTCCACGCCAGCCATCACCGCCTTGCCCGCCTATAAAAG
This sequence comes from Lolium rigidum, assembly GCF_022539505.1. Taxonomy (NCBI): domain Eukaryota; kingdom Viridiplantae; phylum Streptophyta; class Magnoliopsida; order Poales; family Poaceae; genus Lolium; species Lolium rigidum. The sequence goes on from NC_061513.1 coordinate 17,727,068, forward strand.
GAGAAGGACGCGCAGATCACAGAGATTAGATTTTTGTTCCGCGGTCGTTTGCTCCGTTTGCTCCAACTTTTGCCTAGTTTCTTCCACCCAACGCGAATAGGCGAAGCCCTATCCGCGCAAACTCTCCACCACCACCACGCCGTCGTGCTGCTGGACTAGATCCCATCTACCACATCTCCCCGCTTGCTGGAACAAGGAGGAGGTGTCTTCATCGAGCCGAACGTGTGACCGAGTACGGAGGTGCTGCCCGATTGTGGCACCGTCAAGATCAAGATCTTCTACGCGCTTTTGCAAGCGGCAAGTGATCGACTACATCCACCACGAGATTCAATCTCGTTTCCGCTTAGCGATCTACAAGGGTATGTAGATCCAATCCGTCTCGTTGCTTCAATCTAGTAGATTAGATCTGGCGTTTTTCCTAGATTGGATCTTGGTTTTGTTTGTTTGCGGTAGAAAATTTTTGTTTTCCATGCAACGAACCCCATCAGGTGGACCATGGCAACTATTTAGTGGTGGCGCACTACTGGGCAGGTGCGCCACTGCTAATTTGCCTGCCAGTGGTGCACCACTTTGTGGTGCGCCACTAGTAGCATTCTACGGCTAGGCCTTTTTCTAGTAGTGGAACCATTTCCCCTCTCGCCCAGGCAATGGACTTTCCGCGGCCAGACACCAGGCCAAGCACTTGTCAGACGACACGGGCAAGGAAAACGCCGAGCAAGAAAGGTCGCCACGGCCACCACCATACATAGCTACAAGACCAGCACCTCTTGTATCCCCAGACGGCGCCTCAAAGAAGGGGAACGATGCCTCAACGCCGCCGCCATCCGCATGGAGAACCAGAGCTTTCGCCCAGTTAGAGGAGGGGTTATCCTGGGTGGTACCTCAATGAGGCCTTCAGGAAGGGGGCGGCGCCAGAGGCATCGTCCTCGTCGTGGCCAGCCAAGCTAACCAAGGGTTTTCCCCAACAACACACCCCAACACCAACCCACCAGCCGAGGAACCCAAATCTGTCGACCGGAGACCACCACGTTCTGGGATAGGCAGGGTCACACAGAACAGGTAGGAGAAGGCTTCTGCATCAGATATGGAGCAAGGACCATCCATTGCGCCGCGGCCAACAACCGCCGTCTCCACGCCGCCCGCAAGGACGAGGAAGACGAACAACACCCACCACGAACGCCCCTGCCGCAGGGCCAGCGCCGTCAACCCACCCATGGTCGCCACCCTGGTTACCCGAACCCCCGCCGCAGAAGACCATCGGCAGACGCCTCCCAAGCCCAGCGGGAGGAGCCCACCGAGCAGCCCATCAGCGAGGACAGAGATCCCGACGGGAAGTTCCTCCAGCTAGTAACCGCGCGGGGGCCGAAGGCCCAATTCCTCGCCGCCCCCTTCAACGGAGCAAGCGACGCCTCCGAGGACGGCGAGGAGAGGAGGGGGAGAGGGAGGGGCGGCGACGGGTTAGGGTTCGCCCTCCCGGTCGCCTGACGGGGGCGACACGAGAGCAGAACGTTTTTTTTCTCATGAGAAGCCAAGTGAGGACTGTGATGAACCTGAGCCTCACCCCAGGGGTTCCGGACTTGGGGGCTTATTCATATAGGGTCCGTGACCTCTAGAGCCGCCCGTGTGTGCATCCTTGGACGGATAGTCTTATTGGCTCTCGAGATACGCCAGGTCAAGTCTTGCCTATGTCCTGCAATAATCCAAACAATAGCTAGGGACGATAGGAGGAACCGAGGAAGCAATATAGCAATAATTCACCGGGTGCGGATTTCTGGATCACGAGCGATACAGAGTGTTTTTGAACGGTTCAAAAATGATGATTTCAAGTTTTAAAAAGTAGGCAAATATCTCTAGCTGTTGGAATAAAGTAATCTAGCAACACTAAAAAAATACCATGTATTTTGGGCTTCAAAAAAATGATAAAATATGACATCTAAAGTGGTGAATAGTGCAAACAATTTGAACCTCTAAAATCTATCATATTTTGTCATTTTATTTATGCCCAGAATATAAGGTAGAGAGTATATCATTATCCATGTCTAGAATTTCTTTTAGAATTGTTTGAAACATTGAAATCGTGGTTTTAAATATCGAAAAAATAATGAGCTTCATGGGACCCGAGCTCTAAAGCAAATTTTCGTAATCCACGAGATATTTTGTTGAAGAATACGAACTAGAAGAAGGCTGGTTTGCAATCCAACCCTATCCGGGACGTACTCTCCAAATCGTCAGTGCGTCAGTATATGATTCGGTTTTATTTTTGTTACGACGATAGGGCGGTACAGTGTGTCAGTGCAACATATGAGAGGTCGACACGTACATACAAGCAGCTACCAAGCTAGCCCCATCACTGTATCCGCTCTCGCGCCTGCTCTGCTCACGAGCCTCGTCTCCCATATGAGAAGCAAGGTTCTTGCCAACAAATTAAGAGCATCTCCAGTCGCGTCCATCAAATCGTCTCCCAAAGAGATTTGGGGCGCGCCGGACCAAAAAAGCGTTCCAGCCGCGTCCCCCAAATCCTTTTTTTGTCCGGCGCGCCCCGATACGGTGTCCGGCGCCCCGAGCCCGTCCTCGTCCCACAGGGGACGCTCCGGGGACGCCGGACACAACGAAAAGCGAGACGGGGAGTGGCGGGGCCGACCCGTCAGCGGCACAATTAATTTTAACCTAACCGTCGCCTACCTCGCGACGGAAGTTATTGGCGCGCAGCGACGGTGCAGTTCCCGCAGCGACGGTGCAGTTCCCGCAGAGAGCGCAGCGACGCGTCCCGTCGCGCCTAGCTCTGCGTGCCGGCGTTAATGAGCGCCACCGCTCATCCGCCCCCCTCCGGCCTATAAAAAGGGGCGCATCTCGTCGTCCCTCTCACACAAAAACCCTAGCGCCTCTCTCCCAAACCCTAGCCGCCACCATCTCTCAACAAGACTCGCCGCCATGTCTGGTAGAGGCGGAGGCCGACCTCGCGGCCGCGGCCGTGGTCGTGGTCGTGGTCGTGGCCGCGGCATAGCTGAACGATCGCCGTCGCCTCCCGCGCCGTCGTCTTCATCGTCGGAGATGGACGTGGAGCCGGACGTCCTGTTCGAGTTCGTCCACGTCCTCAAGGGCGACCCGCGCGGCATCCAGAGGCTGCCGGACTCCTTCGCCGAGTACGTCGGCGGCGTACGCCCGCGCACGATGCATCTGCGGGAGCATTCGTGCGGCTACGCGGTGGATCGTCGACGCGATCTACGACGCGCGCGGCAAGATGTACCTCAACATCGGCTGGGAGAAGTTCGCGCGCAACCACAGCCTCCAAACCGGCTTCATCCTCGTGTTCTCCTACTTCGGCAACAGGGACATGAGCATCAAGGTCTTCGACGAGAGTCGCTGCCGCCGGGACTACCACGTCGACAGGGACTCCCACGACGACAGCACCGACTCGGAGGACGACCGAGTGTTGTTTCTTCGCAGCGAATACGTGCACGGAGGTTTCGCCTGTTCGCCTCATCGGTAGAACCAACAAGGGCACCATCCTCCCGCTGGATTTTCCAGCTTAGGTGACTCGGGTGTGCCCTGGAGTGTTGTTTCTTAGCAGCGAACACAGGAAACCGCCGATGCACGGCCTAGTTAGGTTTAGTTTATTTGCAATATTTTATATTTGTGTCCACCATGGTTCAAACTATGTATTAGTTTGTGGAAAACCATGTTCCAAACTATGTCTTCGTGTAAACCACGTTCCCAATTATGTATTAGTTTGTGGAAATTGAAATAAAAATGCCAAGAAAAATTATTTTAAATGTTTGGGGGCGGCGTTTGGGGGACGCGGCTGGGGAGCGACGCCCCCCAAACGCGGCACGAACAAAACACGTCCCCCAAACGCTCGATCCGGCGTGGTTTGGGGGACGGGACTGGAGATGCTCTAAGTGCCTCTTGGTGAATTTGAGCAGCGCGAAATTATGTTGGGCGCAAGTTTAGCAATGTTTTTCCATTAGTTTGGTTAATAATTATGTGAATTTGTGGACGCATTTGTTAAGATTCATGCACTAGCCACTTGAACCAAAAATTCGAACTGATGGCAAGGGCTAGGCAATCTACTTATACACTTCACAACATCCCCACTCGCGTGTGACAGGAGAAGAGAAAGTCAACACGTGAAAGAAGAAGAGCACACCGAAACAGCGATGGTTAAAGAGGGGGGCAACAGCAATTTTTAGGCTTAATTGCGAAAACCATGTGAAAGCCAGGATTTGAACACGAAACCTGGGGCTCTGATACCATGTTAAGATTCATGCACTAGCCACTTGAACCAAAAGTTCGAACCGATGGAAAGGGCTAGGCAATCTACTTATACACTTCACAACAGCATTGTCGTCCTTGGTTTTGGATTTTCGTCACCGGATCCAACAAAATGGCGGTTCGAATTTAGGAATTGTTAATCTATGTGCGTGATCGGGATGTTTATTTGATAATGCATCTTATCTCTCCGCAAGAAATCGTAGGATCTACGGTACAATAATGCTACAGATCCGTCGAATGCCTATAGCGGCTTTGAGGGTAAAACCACAATGTTCGAATCTCCTAGAGCAACTCAATTGATGTAAGCATCTCAAGTAGTGCCGTAGGAAAAGAAACCTAATGATAGATAGATCCATTAACTGAAGACACAAGAAGAACAGATGATAAGATCGAACAGAGCAATAGCTAGCGTGCGCTTTAGCCGCTTACATCCTCGGCCGACCACGAACAAGCAGCATAATTAGGGAATGAAATGCATAGGCCCTGAGCCAACAATGTTGGTAAAATCACAATGTTTGAATCTCCTTGAGCAACTCAATTGATTTAAGCATCTCAAGTAGTGCCGTAGGAAAAGAAACCTAATGATAGATCCATTAACTGAAGACATAACAGAGGATAACAAGGAACAGAGGAATAGCTAGCGTGGGCCGACCACGAACAAGCAGCTTAATTACTAGGAAACTAAATGCATAGGCCCTGAGCCAACAATCTACGAGGAACCCAGCATGATGCAAAGCTACAGCTCGTTGCTGATCTTGACGGAGCCTCCGGGCAGCAGCCGGCCGAGGTGGCGAGTGAGCAACTCGTTCGCCGCGGCGCGCGCCTCCTCCTTGGCGCGGACTTCGGCCGGGGTGCTCACCGGCATCTTGCTGATCGCCTTGAAGATGGGCCGCAGCGGCGCCATCGCCCCGTTCACCGTGGCCACCGCCCGCTTGAGCGCCTCGGGGTTGGTGCTCGCCGGGTTGTAGCCGGAGAAGACCTTGACGGCCTCCGCCATGGCATCCTGTCGCTGCTGGAGGTCGTCGTCGTCCCTGGCGGCGGCGAGTGCTCCGACGCGCTTGGTGCTGGCCATGGCGGCAACGAGAGCGAGCGTGACGAGGAAGAGGATGAGCTTCTTAGCCATGGTGAATTGGCGATGGGAGGGGAGCGGATCGACTAGTGCGTCTGCTGGGGAAAGAAGGTGACGAGTATATATGGTGGACTTCTGTCCCTGGCAGGCACACAGCAGCTGCCGCGGACGTGGCCCTTTTTTTTTGGCACCCGGAGCATATGTATCTAGTTTTTGAAATAAATTTTAAACGTGCTATAAAATATTTAAAAAAATTGACAAAAAAATTTCACACATACATTTTTATTTTTTATGTGTTCGCAAAGTGGTTTCATGAAAAAACAATATTTTTGTGTCATGTGTAGGACATAAAAAAATATCGATTTTCCGTAAAACTTTGGTATGTGTACATAAAAATGTTGACAAATATGCGGGAAAGATTTGTTCAATTTTTTATACTTTAAAATATTTCTTTATTGTGCATTTTCAAGCTGCCTTGGCAATATCGATCGCCATGTAAATATCGTGCACAAAAAGTGTGACAGATCCATATGCTGCGTCTTTTTCACCATTCCATCCTCATTTCAACCTCCACCTTTTGCTTCACAGTGATGCATGTGAGGAGTAGTACCACGGGAGAGAGTTACCCACCCGGACGAACGTTTCCTATCTCCATGATTTGCTCCATAAAACGCAAGATATGATAGGTTTGCCTATTTCAGTCGATGCAGCCCACATGCACGACTCAGTATATTGCTTTGGCTTTCTGCAGCTCAAAATGTACTATGATATGCTCTGCTCTAGAATGGTAATCGTAGCTGGAGCGCAATTATGCATATATATAGCAGCTTACATCGGTAATGAATGTGTACACAGCTCATGTAGAGCACACACGATTTGGACAGACTTGGTCTTGGTGGCTTGCAAACAAAGTTATTTGCAGCCACTGTATTTTGCGTGGAGTACCCATCTTGAGTCACCAACTGAGTTTAATAATTTTAGTGCTTCTCATGGTTGCTCCGTCTCTTTGGCTACATACAGTTTTAGCCTCCCAAAGATGCATATAAGTAGTACTAGTACTCCCTCCGTCCTACCAAAAATGTGTCAAATTTATTAAAATTTAGACGTATCTAGACATTATTTAGTAGGTAGATACATACAAATTTTGATAAACTAGAGATATTTTTGAAAGGATGGAGGGAGTACTATGAGTGAGTGACCCGCCGGGTTAACTAGTTTTCAACCTCCATCAGTAGCTTACCAAATGGTAGTACGCATAGTATAATAGATATGATAGGAATTGCCTATTTCCGTCCATATTCCAGCTCACATGCATGATCCACTTTGGCATTATGCATGGTCTTTTCTAGAGGGGCATCGGAGCCCTTTCTATTTGTTATTGGACAGTCTGTACTTATATTTAAAGGGAGAAGTGTCCATCCCCTTTTCTCCTCAAATCCCCAGTTTGGACAGATTACTATTACTTAACCATAAAGTTAGCCAATTTTTAGATTTTCAAATTTTCAAGTTTGGCAAAAAAATATTAAAAAGTACTAAATTAAAAAAATATTATAATACAAATTAAAAAATTATAATTATAATACCATTACCACAACATGTTATTAAGTCATTAGTTTTGTTTATTAAAATAATTATTTGTAATTCGAATAATAAATAAGTGTGACATCGTTCAACATGTTAATAGGATTGATATGATACTAGTATCACAACATGCGCGCGAAGCACTTGGAAGCGGGATGGGAAAGGAACTTGGAAGTTAAGCGTGCTAGTGCTGGAGTAGTGGGAGGATGGGTGACCGAGCGGGAAGTTGGACCACAGGCAAGTAATTTGACTATTGATTAAACGTAGTTAGAGATTAAGTGTAGTTAGAAACTAAACTAGTTAAATAACTGAAATACTAGAAATTCTGAAAAAATAGAAAAAAAAGAGGAGCGAAAAATAATTGGACATAACCAAGTGGATTAAAAAAAATAACGAAATAACCTTTAGTCCCGGGTCGTGTTACAAACCGGGATTAAAGGTTATTTTCCTCGACGCGCGCCAGCAGCCCACGTGGCGGAACATTAGTCCCGGTTTGTTTTACAACCGGGACTAAAAGGGAGGACCTTTAGTCCCGCCTAATTGGTCCCGGTTTGGAAACCGGGACTAAAGGCCCAAACGAGCCGGGATTACAGGCCCGTTTTCCACTAGTGAACTGTATATTTTCTAATATTAGGCCATTATCAACCACATACTGCATATTAGTATCTTCTGCATAATATAAGTTGCATAAGTACGACGAGGGTGTTAAGTTGGATCCTACCTAAATCCCACTTATAATGCATTTTCTTGTTTCTAGTGTAAACTTTAAGAGAAAATTTACATTAAAAAGATAAAATGTACTACGTGTGGGATTTAAGTAAAATCCCACTTAACACCTTAACTATGGCAACCACAAAGATAGCCATAGTGGAATAATCCATTATAAATGTCCGAAGAAATGACAAGGACAACAAATGAAATAGTAAGGCGCTACCATGCACTCTCCGATGCCCATGAACAAAGAACTGTCACGCACAGGACGGGAGTAGACAACAATACATGTAAATTATCAGATCAGCATGGATCGATGTATATTAGTGTTACTGATCGTCGTCGTTCTTGACGTAGCCGACACGGAGCAGCTGGTCCAGGTGCCTATTCAGCAACTCCTTGGCCACGGCGCGCGCCTCCTCCTTGCCGAGGACCTCGCCGGTGCTGCTCTCCGTCGCGTTGCTGACCGCGGCCAAACCAGCGTCGTTGGCGCAGGACGCGCAGCCGTGAGGCAGGAGCACCTTGAGGTGGCGAACCAGCAGCTCCATGGCCGCGTCAAACGCCTCGTCCTTGATGCGGACCTCCGAGGCGCTGTTCTCCGGCATCTTGCGGATGGCGTGGAAGATGGTCTCTATCGGCCCCATCTCGCGTTTCAGAAACAGCGCCAGCCGATGGATTGTCGCGGCGTCGGTGGGCGGTGGCTGCCGCCAGCTGGGGTTGCCCAACCGGACGACCTGCGCCATGGCCTCCTGCCGCTGCGCCAGGTCCTCCTCCTCTGCGGTTGCAGCGCCGACTGCTCCACCATTGCTGGCGGCGACGAGACCGAGCGTGAGGAGGAAGAGGAGGAACTTGGCCATATATGGTTGGTGTATTTCTTAGACAAGGAAAGTGAGTACGTATATAGGGTATGGTGGTGGTAGTGTGGCACACCGAGATCGCGTCGTGCAACTGCCTCAGGCTTTCTTGTTTGTTTGGTGCAGTGTAAGCGACATGAGTGGCAGTAGAAAGTGTGTGACTGCTTCTTTGACAGCCGTGCACCGAGGCCATTGTTGAGCCTGCATCTTCATGTGAGTGGTACTACTACTACCTGTGGTAAAGTTAATTACGCGGTTGACTGTTTCTTATCCCATTTCCTTAACAAATTGTAGTTTTGTATTTGAGATGAAGCAAAGAACTGTCACTTTTGTTAACTAGGAAGAAGATTATTAGCTTGGCAATTAGAGAAAAACCGAGCGATAAGAAAGACTTCAACACTCCACACGTTCGCCATGAGACACTGCAGCAAACCGTGTGTGAGTAGGAATAGGATAAACTTGGCCATGGCGAGTGGAGTCAATGGGTTGATCGGTGCATCTTCCGTTGACAAAAACCTGAGCATATATGGTACTGTGGCAGGCACACCGATGTTGCTAGTGCAGTGTAAGCGGCGTGAGTAGCTGACGGCGTGACTAATCTGTGCATCTTTCTGACCGGTACCTAGTGTTCACCTTGTGTGGCCTGCAGCTAGCGTTGGTACACTGTATAGTGTGACCCGGCCGGCTGACTGGTTCTCGACTCATTGGCTGTACAAATGATACGGTTGCCTGGTCCGAGTCAATGGTGTACTGTCCGGCTTAGCTTTATGCCTCGCAACATGTACTCTCCTCTAAAAAAAGTTATCGTTGCAAGAGTCACGCAGAACGACCGGCCAGAGCACCATCATATCACATCAACAGCAACATGTAGGCACAGTACGTACATCAGTGACGAATGGCCGTTACGATCACATGGATCCGATGATTAGCATAAATGATGAACTTGGAAGCCCGTTAACGAACAAATATTTCCATCAAAAGAAGGAGAAAAAGATGGCTCTCCTGAAGTTGAACTGTATGAATCCAAGACCTCTCATAGATGAAAATTACTACTCTACAAAACTTGAATAACATCCATATAAATAAAATGCTATAATAAGACAAGCGCACATTCGGCCAAGTAATGGCGGCAAACTAGCTACTACTACTAAATATAATTGAAATTCTAGACCAATATCTGCCAAGTTTAGAACAAGCTTAGTTCAGGTGCCAAGACGGGAAAACGCCGCGCCTTTGGCATAATCATGCCGGCATCACAAAATTCCGTCTGAATGACTAAATACAACAATTGGGACTGGAATTTTAATTTTTCATAACTGACATAAGAGGATGTGCTTGGGTGTTTATTCACCTTGTCACAATCTAGTTTTCTTATTTTTTGATTTATTTGATTTCAGCAATCCGACGATTGTGATTTCAGAAATGTATATTATAGTAAACGTTGTCTTGGTTAAAAAAGGGACATAATATGAAAGTGATGTCTAATGGAATATAGAACACAATGAAGTAGTAGCACGAATACACTAGAGATAATCTCGAACAGCAGAAACAAAGCACTATACTGCTCACACGACCAGGAAACAATGAAAGGCAGAGGCCTAGAACCAGCTAATAGAACAGAGGACAATTAACAACAGAACATAACACGCGATGAACTGTGGTGCACTCCCTAGAAAGAAATTAAAGGAGAGGCTTAGATCGATCTCGCCAGCCAAAGAACAGATGTGGCAGCAGTAACAAAGCCTAAGACGAGGGGCAGTGGCCAGACTGCCTGCACGCGCCGGAGATGTTGTCGTTGCCGAGGAGCAGCTCCCGGTGGTGGCGGATCATGAGCTCCTCGGCGGCGTCGAGCGCCTGGGCCTTGCCGCGGACCTCGGCGACGCTGCTCTCGGGCATCCTGTCGATGGCGTTGAAGACGATCCCGAACGGGCCGAGCTCGCGCTGCATGAAGAGCGTCATCCGGTGCATCGTGTGGGCGTCGGCGGCCGCCGCCGCCACGGAGTCGGTGGACACCCGGATGACCTCCGCCATGGACTCCTGCCTCTCGAGCAGGTCGCCGAGGTCGGCGGAGGAGGCCGCGGCTGCTCCGCCGTTGCTGGCGGCGAGGAGCGCGAGAGTGAAGAGGAAGAGGAGGGGCTTTGCCATGGCGAGTCGAGTCGCTCGGTGGTGCAGCTCTCGGAGAAGTAAGGTGAGTGTATATGGTGGCTGTGGCAGGCAGGCATGGCGTTGTGCAACTACCGCCTGCATGCTGGTCAGTTGGTGCAGTGTAACTTGCGTGAGTGGCAGAGGAGGGACGTGTGTGACTGCCCAAGTGCCCCATGCCATGTTTACCTTTTGTACGTGCCTGCATCTGCATGTGAGAGGCATTGCATTGTACCCTTTTCTCATCTCATTTGAAAGTTGTTTGAACTAGTCTCGTGTGCCCTCCTGTGTGGTTCATATCGAAGTTGGCCGGATGAATCCGTAATCTGGACATGTACCGCTCCAAGGACTCCACGCTAATCAAGGCCAACACGCAGCATAAAAACACGGCCATATATATCATAATTAGACAATGAGTAGCAATACCAACCAAACAAGCATTGTCAGTTTTTAGAACCATACTAGTAAAACATGATTAGACACAAGAAGGCAAACAGCAGCCGATCTCTCCAAAAAAAAAAAAGGCAAACAGAGCAGCCGAATGAACCCAATTAGCTCACAAGTAATATCAAGGCAGATCATGTAAAAGTGGCCAAATCCGTAAAATAATCGACTTTTATAGTTTTAGTTGAAAAATATGTACAGATCAGATATCCTGAAATACCTCTACCCATGGAACTTCTTACACTGGCAGTGAGTCAATGGAGAAAAAGAAAAAAAGAACACTAACAGTGGGTTTTCTTTATTACGATGTACACACATAGGCATATATTACTTGTATTCATAAACACAAGTAACAAAACACTAGCAGTTTTAGGTCATATGCATACAAGTAACAGAACACAAGGACAACATAAACGAGCCATCTCCGCAACTCACATGCACACACATTCTTTGCTATCGGCGGAGAAGAACAACACCAATAGTTGGCCCAATTTTTGGCACCACCAGCCCTGTAAGACTGGATCTAACCATATAGGGAACATCTGCCGAAGGAGCCCTCCGTGCCTCATCAACGCAAAACCTGGAGCCAGCGCCACCCCTACTTACGGGCGGCAACACTAGTACAAACTCGCAAGTTAGAGATTGCACCTAAAGCCGGTTTAGCCCCAAAAGAATTAAAACAGACTCAACTGTAATCCCTCGGATGGCCAAAATTTCTCAAGCAATAGCCGGTTTAAAAAAACATGCCGTCTATCCTGGTCGAGACCTTAACCGGTATTGAAAACTTACCGTCTCCAAAAGAACCACACCACACCCCACCTCCCTCTCTATCTCTCTCTTTCTCTTATCCCCTCTCACAACTGCACAGGGCCCCTTTCCTTGCTCTCTCTCACAACCGCGCAAGGGCACACCCCCTAGGGTTCCTCTCCTCCAAGCCCCACCGCCGAGGTCGAGCTTCCTAGCCGTCTCACACCGATGGTTGTCGTGGATCATTGGAGAAACATATGGAGGTATAAAGCGGCCCTCCACAGTGAGGACGCGGCCCTCTGCTGCGGTGGTGGCAAAGATGTTGATTCTGGGGCCGTTGGATATGGTCGCCGCGAAGGCGCCGCCATTGGCAAGGCCCCACAGGCAAAAGCTAGCATCTATCCGGAGCAGACGCTACTACGCTACTACTCACTTCTTTTGTTGCCTAGTAGATCTGTCCATCGTTACTTAGAGCATGTCTAACAGACACCTTTAAAGGGCCAAACCCGTATAATAACCGCTAAAATAAGGGGTTGGGCACTACCCGGCCGTCTAGCAGACCCCGTAAAACAGGCCCCCGCGTCGATTTTTTACAGTTTTGGCTACGGGGCGGCTCTTCGCCCCTTACTTGTATGGGGCGGGAGGCTGAATACAGGGCCAACCCCTCATCCCATTTCACTAGGGCGCGCGGACATTTCAGAATTCCCAACCGTTTTCCCCGCGCCACCGCCATAGCCACCCGCGCGCCGCCGTTGAAAACAGAATATTCCGTAGGATTCTGTTTTACGGGGTGAGGATACGGGGTCTGCTAGCTCGGACAAGTTTTCGGCCAGCGAAAAGTAAATACAGGGCCCTCTACTCGTGTTTTAAGGGGTAGAAAAATAAGGGGTCTGTTAGACATGCTCTTAGATCCCTTAATCTTGAAGCTAGTCCCGTCCCTCATTGACAAGATTATTTAAATCCCATAATCTTGAAGCTAGTCCCGTCCACACTAGTAGGAAAACCATTATAGGTGGAAACCACCTCTGTGGCGCACCAAATGGCTCATGCGCCACAAAAATATTTATGTGGCGCACCATTAAAATGCGCCATAAAAAATTTGATGTTTCTGTGGCGTATATGCTTGCACGTGCGCCACAGAAGATGGAGATTCTGTGGCGCACGGTGAGTAGTGCGCCACAGAAAGTTCGTGGGACCCACGCTGGGTCCACCACTGCACATGGCCGAAGGAAATTCTGTGGCGCATGGTCCAGCGTGCGCCACAGAAAGTTAAGTTTCTGTGGCGCACGTTGGTCCATGCGCCACAGAATTTCCTGAGGGGACCACCCCCCGGCTCACGCCACCATGATTCTGTGGCGCATGAGCTCTTATGCGCCACAGAAGTTCATGTTTCTGTGGCGCATATCAGCTAATGCGCCTACGGAAAGTGAATAGTAGATCTCACTTTTGGAGGCAGCTTTCCCCCTCTTTTCTTCCACCCACCACCCTTTCCATTCTTGTCTTCTCCAACCAGCTCGTGTTCCTCCTCTCTCCCACTCCATTTTGGTCATACTTTTCTCCATTGTTGATAGCTCTAAGCCTATTTTGTGGGCATATTTGTGAGGGGAAGCCACACCAACTTGTAGAGGGGTACTAAAAACCACAATTCTCTTTCCCTCCTCCTCCACTTTCCCTCTTGCATGGTCCATTGTTTTGTCTCCACCACCCCATCCTCTTGCTCCACCATGATGTTGGTAGATTTGTGAGAGGTTGAGTACTATTGGATGCATGTTTTGTGTGTATGGATGTTTTCTAGGTGAAGATTATTATCGCGCTCCCGGACGGTTTGCGGTGGCGAGAAGATGATGTTTATATGTGTTGAGCTTTGTGTTGTGGTTGAATGTTTGCTTGCGAAGAAGCTTATTTGTGTTGTTGGTTTGTGCCGGCATGTGGTGCATGGATGTTTGCCGAAATGTTGATTCATTTCCATTTCGGCAAATTCTTGCACTAGCCATATGTCCCACTTTTAGGATAGGTCATGTCGAAATTTTCCGGCGATCATGCATGCATGTGTGTTTATGCATGGTGTGTGTGGTTCTAATTAACTCTCTTTTGCTCTATATATGTATGATGCAGTCAACCATGGTCGTCCATATGAGGGAAGGACAAGTGGTTAGATACAAGGTGAACGCGAAGGCCGACATGGTTAGGAACAACATGACCCCGATAAGATGTCCGTGTCGAAAATGCGGACTCCGGCAGTGGATCGACCCTGATTCTGGACAACTGGAGGAACACCTGCTCAGGCGCGGTTTCATGCTCGGCTTCAACGAGGAGCCGGCGGTAAATGTTGGTCATGAAGAAGAGGCCGACATCAGGCGAGAAGACGAAGAGTCTCCCGAACATGGTGTTCATCATGAGGAAGGAGAGGGCGATGAAGGAGATGATGATGCCGGAGGAGATGGTGGTGGAGATGCCGAGAGCAAGCAGACGCCGCTAACGTCGGCCCTGCGGGACCCTCATGTTCAAGAGCTTCTCCTGAAGGACACGGGCAACGCCAAACCTGAAGCCAAGCTGGCGCAAATGGAGGTAGACGGGATGACTCCATTGTATCCAGGGTGCCGGCCCGAGGATACACGCTTGAGTGTAACGCTCGAGTGTCTGGAGATGAAGGCGGAACACAAATGGACCGACAGCAGCTTCAGCGATAACATGAAATCCTGGCATGCTCGTCTTCCCAAGGACAACACATTGCCGACAAGTATCGACGAGGCCAAGAAAGTAGTTTTCCCACTCGACCTACCGCACGTAAAGTACCACGCATGCATCAATGATTGTGCACTTTTTCGGAATGAGTACAAGGATAGAACCACATGTCCGGTGTGCGGCCAAGGACGGTACAAGAGAGGGAACAAGAAAGTTCCTCTGAAAGTTGTCTGGTACTTTCCTATCACTCCCCGTCCGCAGCGGTATTTCGTAGATCCTAAGGAAGCAAAGCTCATGCAATGGCACGCGGAAAGGGAGAAGCCCGCAGATGATCCGGAGAAGGGCAAGATCCTGACACACCCTGCAGACGCTAGCCAGTGGAATGCATTGGACATTGAGTTCGCAGATGAGTTCGGGAGCGAACCGAGGAACATTCGTCTGGGCATGAGCACCGACGGACTCAATCCCTTTGGAAACCAGAGTAGCACGCATAGCACCTGGCCCGTGTTTGTATGTCCATACAACCTCCCCCCGGCGAGTGCACAAAGCAGCGGTACGTACACATGAGTATTCTTATTCAGGGGCCAAAACAACCGGGCGTGGACATGCATCCGTATCTCGGTCTCGTTGAAAGAGGAGTTAGCCACGCTCGTGGCGGACGCCGGCCCGTACTTGGGACGCGTACAAAAGAGATTATTTCCCTCTCGGAGCCGCATTGCTAACGACAGGTGCGGGACTATCCTGGTTACGCATATGTATCGTGCCGGGTGAACCACGGATTCAAGGGATGTGTCAAGTGCATGGATAAGACCCCGCATCCGCAGCTGCCGAAGCCTCCCGGGTCTTGTAAACCGTGTTCCAAGGGACTCGAATGTGGCTTCGCTTCGATCACCCGTGGAGAAAACGCAAGGATCTGTTCAACGGCGAAGAGGAGCTCGGAAGAGCCCCACGACCGAGGAGCGGCGAAGAAATATCCGAGCTTTTGGAAAATTGGGAAGAGTGCCCCGCGCCGGGAAAGAAGCGACCGCGGGAATCGCCGCTGCTGGGAGTATGGAAAGCGAGGTCTGTTTTCTGGGACCTGCCGTACTGGAAGGTCCTCCACACGCCTCATAGCCTCGATGTCATGCACATCACGAAAAACGTTACCGAAAGCCTACTTGGCACTCTGATGAACATGCCGGAGAGGACCAAGGATGGCCCGAAAGCAAGAACCGACCTGAAATTGCTTGGCCTCAAGAAAGAACTTCAGTACCCCACCGATAGTGATGATGATGAACAGACGGAAACGACTCAGGGTCACCACAAAAGGGCTAAGAAGAATGAGGTGGTGGTGCTTAAACCTGCCTGCTTCACTCTGAGCGAGGAGGAGCTCGAGAGGTTTTTCGAGTGCCTCCTAGGAGTAAAAGTTCCTCACGGTTACTCGGGGAAGATAAGCGGATATCCGGACGTAGCGAAGAAGAGGTTTAGCGGGATGAAGTCTCACGACCGTCACGTGCCGATGACACGGATACTTCCCGTTGCGATGCGAGGGATAATGGACGACCACGTCCGCGAGACGTTGTTTGGCCTCTCGCAACTTCTTCGACGTCATCTCTAGGAAGTCCATCGGCGTTAAGCAGCTCAACGAGGCTACAAGAAGAGATCGTCGAGATACTATGCGAGCTCGAGATTTACTTCCCGCCAGCGTTCTTCGACATCATGGTGCATCTGCTTGTCCATGTAGTGGATGACATCATCCACCTCGGGCCGACATTCCTGCACAACATGATGCCATTTGAAAGGTTGAACGGTGTCATCAAAGGATTCGTTCGCAACAGGGCCCGTCCAGATGGAAGCATAGCCAAGGGCTTTCTCACCTACGAGTGCATCTCCTTCTGCCAGAACTACCTAAGCACCGAGAACGAGGATGTCGGTCTGCCCACCAGGAAGCACGTCGGCGAGGCTAGCGGGGTTTGGTCACCGCGAGGGCTACCGCGCAATGCATGTCGGCATCGCTGGTCGACACGCCGACTTTGACAGGGCACACCGAGTCGCGCTACAACACATAGAATTGGTCAGCCCTTGGGTGGATAAGCACAAAAGCTTAATCGAGCAGAAGTTCATCAACCTAGGACGGCCGAGGAAAACAGGGGACGTTACGAAAGAGCACAACTCCACCTCCACGGGGTGGTTAAAGAAAAGGCTACTGGAAAGTCCCGCACCGATGCCTTCTACTGAAGAGCAGAAACTCATATTCTCCCTGTCACAGGGACCCGGGCACAACGTAAGGACCTATCAGTCGTACGACATCAACGGCTATAGATTCTACACCGAGGAAAAGGACAAGAATAGCGAATATCAAAACTCAGGAGTAACTATGCTATCCTACACCGATGACAAGACTGATGTCAAGGAAAGATTCTACGGAAGGATCGAGGAGATTTGGGAACTCGACTACGTTGGAGTGACGATGCCGATGTTCCGTGTGAGAGGGGCCAAGAGCGTCGAAAAAGATGGACTATATTTCACCACCATGGTTATACCCGATGCCAAATCGAAGACCCCTCCGCGAAAAATGAGCCGTGGGTGCTCGCTAGCCAAGTTGACCAATGCTTCTTCATTACCGACCCGTCAAAGCCCAGCCGTGTGGTCGTGAGGAGGGGCAAGAGGAGCATCATCGGAATGGAAGGAGAAGCCGACAAGCAAGACATCGACAAGAACGGCGATCCGAAGATCGAAGAGGAATTTGACAAGTACTTCGACAAGCCTACTACTTATTCGAAAGTAAGAAGGAAGACCACCCTACCGGCTAAAGGTTGCCCGTACACGAGAAGAAATCTCAAGGTGGCCGGGCTAAAGTATTCAACAACCGCGATGAAGAAGGGCAAGAACATTGTCAAGAAACGCTAGCTAGCCACCGATCGGAACCGAGAAGTGTATATGTGTGTGTGTATGACACACAAACATCCATATATGTGTTTATATGTGTGTGTATGACACAAACATCCATATATGTACTTTTTTGAATTATCTATATTAATTAACTTGCATAATTGAACCTTCATTTCTTGGAATGTATTAAAGGAAATACTTTTAATTGAACCTTCATTTCTTGGAATAATGTATTATAAAACACACACTAGCTAATATGATGCAGGGATTTAGAAATATGCCTAAGCGTAAAATTTCTGTGGCGCACCAAAGCCAAGGTGCGCCACAGAATTCAAGATTCTGTGGCGCATGTCGGGTTTGGTGCGCCACAGAAATCTTACACTCAGGCATATTCCAAAATGTGACCACACGAACTATATGGCTAAGTGCCAGAATTCTGTGGCGCACCTAATACGACATGCGCCACAGAATCTTCAAATTCTGTGGCGCATGTTGTATTAGGTGCGCCACAGAATTCTGGCACTTAGCCATATCCGCCCCGTGCCCCCCTGTCTTGCCCATACAGCCTTCTTCTCCCCCGGCCAACCGTCGTGCCCTAGCCCTCCGCGCCGCCCAACCACCGCCGTGCTCGCCGTTCTCGCGGCGCCCGCTCAACCACCCCACGCTCGCCTAGCCGCGCCGCCTCACCACGCTCGCCTCGCCTCGCCGCCCGCCGCCCGCGCTGCCCGCCACAGGAGGAGGAGGAGGTTGGGAACCCGCCGCCCGCGCTGCCCGCCACAGGAGGAGGAGGAGGCCCGCTGCCCACCGTAGGAGGAGGCCCGCCGCCCGCACCATCCTCGTCGACGACCATCTCCCAGTAAGCTCCCCTGATCCATCTCTTCCAATTCTCCCCTCTCACCATGTGTTTGATGAAATGCGCGCCATCTGCTTCTCAATTCTCAAGAGGAAAACAGAATAGGGATAACTGGTTGCATCTGCTATGTAAAGTAACCAAATTAACTGATGCACTAATTCACAGCCACAATTCAAACCTGCAGCCACATAGTTTCCTAACAGATTAAGAAATTGACCAAGGAGATGAATATGAACATGGTACTAAATTGTTATTCGGTACTGCACGCTAAATTGGTAAGCACCTGTCTTGTTTGGTGCTAAGTTCATAAATTAATAACACTGGATGAGCTGAGCATATCCATCCGGAAAATAATGGGTGTTAAGAACACAGACCAAGGTAATTGGTTAAAATATATTCATATGCAAGCATTTAGTACCAGTAGCCTGATGGTTAAATATATTCATATGCAAGCATAAAGTTTGTGCCTGAAACAAGTACCCATAAATGTAGCGAGGATCATTCAAGCAAATTCGGTACCGATGTTCAAATCATTAGGTACCGAGAGCAACTAGTTAAGCACATCAACTTTAGACCTCAGAGAAATTTGTAAAAACTCAGTGCATAGCTGCCGGCCACATGTCTCTTTATTTTGGTCAGACAAATGATTCAGCACCTCAAAGCAGTTTGTTAAGCACCCAGTTGGTAGACAAAATAAATCCAAGACAAAACCATGATTTTGAATCAGTACTTTGAGGTTAACGACTCTGTATTGACAAAGAGCAAACTTCTTTCATGAATTGACAAAGAACCTACTAGGCAAACAAGAGGCGCATTTGAGACCAAGCTGTTAGCAGATGTCTCTTATGTGCATTGCATCCACACAAGCCTGGGGAGGAAATAGAACGAGATGTGGGAAAATAGTAAACTGAATCTGATAAACATGCACTGCCTCCACACAACCACCACGCATCAAAAACAACTAGACATTACTTGAAAAAAAATCTCATGGAAAATTGGCAAGGCAGATTATCACAATTAACTGATGTGCACATAAAAAATTCATGCAATTTCACCAAGAATAGTACCATTCCAGACCACCCAAGCATGACCATTCAGATAGGAGAAAAGAATCACAGAGAACATCACACAAAATGCATCAGTGTTTGAACAGCCTCACTATGGTATGCTTGCATCAAAGCAGACTACACATATTCAGAAACGTCATACTAAGCATATGTAAGAATTTTGCTCCCGGAAATGGTACTAATAAGAAAATTAAGTCTATAGAAATTGACTTGTGCAAAAATGGTTTTATGTAGCTAGGATTTTTCTATATATTTCAGTCAGAGAAGAAATACAATGAGTAAAGCAGTAGGTGTTGTTCCTGATATATATTTCTATATTTCTAATTTTGTACATGTATAGTTTTGAGTAAATTGCAAGCAGTAAATTGCAAGATTTATTTAAATTGCAAGCAGTAAATTGCAAGATTTATTTAAATTGCTTATATAGTTTTGAGTGAATCTCCTATATAAGCAATTAGTGATACCCTGGTTGATGTAATCTCTTGGTGTTATAGCTTAGCTGGAGATGCTCTTAGATGTTTTGCTACAATAAAAAATATAATATATGATAAATATGTGTCTGGTATAAATGTATCTGGTGTAGTAAAGAATTTTATCATTTTGGATATGCTACAGTATATTTCTGATATGCTACAGTAGACACATTCTATTCAATAAGGATATACAGTAGGATACATTAGGTTTTTTCTCATTGCTTAATTGTAATAAGGCCATTTAAATATGTTGGCTATCATTTCTACCAGGGAAAATTCTAAATGTGTGTTGTAATACTTAGTGTTATACTGCAAACAACAACAGCAAAATTCAGAATTTGTGTTGTAACTAATCTGTACAGGGTTAGATACAAACATCATATCTTCATCACTGAGTAGATATGATGCTAAGAAATAGATATGATGCTAAGAAATAGATAATGATCAAGTACAGGGACAATTATTTAAAAAAAATTCTTTCAAGCATGATCCAAAAAACTGTTGGTTTATCTGATATGCTACAATACACACACTAACCAGAGAAGTGCCTTTGCTTATTTTGGATAATAAATTGCAAGCAGTAATATTTATAGCAGTAAATGTGTACATTTATCTATATTAATTATCTCATTTATCTTTGTATGTATCTCTGTTGAATAGGCTCTGGGTTCTTCATTCAAGATTTAGCTCATTTATTTACAGAGATACTTAACTAATATAAAAATAACTAAAGACAATTGATCCAGGGCAGTAGTTCTTGAAGCAAGAAGACAGTAGTGGCAGTAAGTTGAAGATGATCCTACTTAGTTGCAATGAAGATGATCTGGCCATTTTCATATCCTACTTTGACAATAATTGCAATGAAGATGATCTGGCCATTTTCATATCCTACTTTGACAATAATTGTTGTGTATGCATGATGTGCATCTCTGCATCAGTTTTTATTTATTTGCATGGTCTACTGAATCTAGAGTAGCAGTACTGGGACATATATATTGTGTATTAATGCATAGAGTGTACTGGTACTGCTTATGCTGTGGTGCTGGTGTATATGGTGTGGCTGCTGGCTGTTGCTGGTTGTTGTTGCTGGTGTATATGGTGTGGCTGCTGGCTGTTGCTGGCTGTTGCAGGTTGTTGTTGCTGCTGGCTGTTGCTGGCTGCATGTTGTTGTTGTTGTTGCTGGCCTCTCTATATATGTGAAATGTTGCAGGGACTTCAAATGAGCTGCCAATTTCTCCCGAAACGTTGATTCACTTCCGTTTCGGTTGAGAAATGGGGCTCCTATGTCCAAAAATTAGCAAAGGTCATGCCGAATTTTCCGGCCGACAATTGTACTAATAGATTTCATCCTCTTCTTTATAGAAATTGCAAATATGTCGGCCGACGACAACGTGGCCGGAACTTCTAAGGCCGCCATGACCCTCGAAGAGGAAGCCAGAGCGGCGAACGTCGAGTTCTGGGAATTCGGCCCCTCCCAGCGACAAGAGGAGGAGGAGGTGGACTTGGCGGCGGAGGAAGTCGGAGCTGACCGTCAGATGACTGAAGCTGGGGAGGAGGAGGAGTATGAACCCACCACCGACGGCGGCGACCACACGGGGGGTGACGGCGTCGGGGAGGCTGACGGCAGCGGCAACCCGGCTGCTAAGAAGAAGAAGAAGCCGCGGAAGGATCGGAAGCCGACGGTGCTCGCCAACACCACCAGCGAGATCACATTGGTCTCTGAAAGTGGGCAACCACAGGAGCCGGAGGCTGTTGCCGCTGGGTACGGCATGCAACTCGGGTGCATTGTCCGGGAAAGCATGTCGATCAACACGGTGAATATCCGAGGTGAAGGCAATGAGCATTTGGTCGAGCTCTGCCTTCGGAAGCTTCACCGACGGTACACGTTCCCGGCGCCATACAATAACTTGGAAAGATCCAACCCGGTGAATAAATTGGCCATCACGAAGATGAGCAACGCCCTGAGCAGCTGGAAAAGCCGGGTGAAGGCCAAGATCGACAAAGGTGAAAGCTTTGAGAGTATTAAGAAGGGTGAGCCGATGCTCGATGAAGCAGAGTTCCAGATATTCAAGGAGCGGCTGGATAGCGAGGATGCGAAAGCATGGACGGAGTGGGGTAGACAAATGCATGAGCTCAACTTAGGAGCACATCACCTTGGAAGCGGCGGTTATAGAGGAAAGATTCCCATTTGGGAAAAGGAGGACGAAGAACTTGCACGTGCTGGGAAACCGAACCCATGGTTGAAAATTGCGGACCTGCAGGTGAGGTACTTTGTCCGGGCCCGCTACACTCTGGACAGGAATACAATGGAATTCGTTACCGAGCATGACGACGTGAGGAAGTTCGAGGAAAAGCTGGTAAGGGAATTTACTCGCGCGGTCCATTGCTGCACATATTACATATATGACGTGAATGCAATGCCCTAAATGTGTTCACCCTATCCTTGTCCGCAGAACGAGCAGCTTGGCGAAGGCCGATCTCCCCGAGGCCGAATCGTCGTCCCGAGGCTCGACGGAGCCGTGGGACACGCCTTTCAACAGGGCGTTGAATATCCTCAAGGAGAGGCCAGTATCCAAGCCGCCGACGTCGGCTGGACGTGTCCGCGGCTTTGGTACAAGCATGAAGTTTCGCGAGTACTACAAAGAGGAAAGCAAGCAAGAAGAGAAGGAGGAGCGCGATGTCGAAGAGGATAAAGCCGAGGTGGAAGAGCTGAGGAAGAAGGTCTCCATGCTCGAGGAAAAACAGGCAAACTCGATGGACAAAGATGAGGTGGACAAGCTTTTCGAGAAGAAGCTCCGCGATTTCCTGCCCCCTCAGGTCATCGAGGGGATAGCTGCGTGGAATGCGGCCGGTCGGTGGGGTCGATAAAAGTGCCTAGCGCCGGGGCCAGCAACTCGATCTTCAACGCGTCGCCATCTCCGGATCTGGTTACCCCGCCGCCCACCATCGCCGCGGGGCAGCCGATGGAGTTGGATGAACCGGTGCCCCCGCTGATCCTCGCCGAGGCTACCAAGGCGCAGCCGGCGGCGGTGGTGCTTCATAATGCACCCGAGCCGCGGAAGATTGATAGGCCGGCCGCCACTCGTCTCCACATTAGCACAGCTCAACGCCATCACCAAGGTACTTAACTAATTAGTTATTCCATGCCATCTCCTTCATGCGTTTTGATACCCGGCTATCTAATTAATGATGCCCAACATTACTCAGGACACTCCTTGCGTGCTCCTTCACCGCGCGCCCGGCGGCGAGTTGAAGGATGTTGCCACGGGAATGATCATACAACCGAAGAGCACCACGTTGCACACCGTGGCTATGGACGCCAACGTCCCGAAGGTCACTTTGGGTCGGGTGTTGCCGGGGTGCGAAGACATGGACCCCCCAATACAGCCCGAGGGAGCCGACGAGCACCCGACGCTTGAGAACTGCCATGGCTATACCATGGTATGGCCAAAGACCCAGCATCCGTCTTGGGGGTCGCTCCACCGGCGCCTCCTCGATCATCCGGCAGCCGATCGTCCGGCCGCCTGCTCGGAGGGCAGCTCCTCCCGTCGTCACCGCCACAACAAGCCGCCACAAGAAACCGCTAGGAGAGTCTCGCCTCAACCGCCACCGGCGGAGCCTAAAGGCAAGGCCGCTGCACCGCTATCGCCCATCCCATCACCCAACGAAGATGACATCGATGATGATGGGCCGGTAGACGTCGATGCCTACCTCAACACCGGCGCCGACATAGATGATTTGTACATGGCGGGCGCGCATGAAGAAGCATACCGCGCTCGCGACGAACCAGCTGGCCCACCCAAGGGAACCAAACAGCGCTCGGTGTTCCGCGGCTTCTCTCAAGAGACGCCTCCGGCAGCCGATACACAAGAGCCAACCGCCGCAAACATCTTCAGCCCCAATACGCTGATCAACAAGGTCAACGAGCAGTTTGAAGCGTCGAGGGCCGTTGCTCCGAAGAAGCCCCGTAAAAGACCTAGTAAGAACAAGGAGAAGTCTGCAGAGCCAGCCACCTCCGACGATCCGTCATCGGGACTCCATGGTACCTCCCAGCAAGGATGGCTTGACCAGAATGCATGAAGCTGGCAAACCAATACTGGGTCCGAAGCTGCAACACCTTGCTTCCGGAGATATGTCTGCCTCCGCAGAGACAGTATCCCGGTCCTAGAGAGTATCCTTCTTAAGGACAAAGATCCAAATTACCCGGTCTTCACGGTCAAGGTGCCAAGAGATGTGGGCTTCGTCACTGATGCCCCCGCGGATATATTCTTTATAGCGTACAAGGACATCTTCAAGCTATTCCACGCGAGAAGGCTGGACTATAACTTGGTCCGCCTATTCGCGCTCAATCCGGCGATGAAGATCAAGAGAGAGAGTACCCCGGACGTCGCGATAGCGGATCCCTACTACATGCGTGAAAGCCAGCTTGAACTTATCGCGGTGCGGGTACGGGCTTCGTTGTACCTACAGAAGTGCTTCTTGGACAACAAGAGGAAGGACAACATCCTCTTGGCTTACTTTCCCGAGTAAGTACACATCCGCTAGCCCCGTAATAAATTTCTTTTCCATTGCTCATTTCCAACCTCGATCTTGTTCCAAATTTGTGTTGCGCAGAGACACGCACCGCGTACTCATCTCCATTGCCCCGAAGTTTTCTCTTGCCACCTATTTCGACTCGGGGAGTGCGAAAAAGAAGAACTACGCCAGAATAAGGGGTGTGCTAGATGATGCTCTCGAGGGCTACTTCAAAAAGGGAGGCGCCTTCAAAGAAAAGGCGGAATGTTTCAGGGATGATGGTAAACACAAGTTCAAGCACGTGTTCGAGTTCCCCCGTGTCAAGCAGCCGGAAAACAGCACTCTGGACGCCTTCTATGTCATGCATCACCTAAAAGGGTTTGTCCGGGATAGCCAGAACTTGCGTTTACCATCTGCTCTCCGAGGATGGGCCAAAAAGTTGGCGCGGATCAACGATGATGACCTCAGAGAAGACTTCCAGGATACCAGGGTCAAGTTATCACATATCATCATTCAAGACGTCACCACAGGGGGAGGGCCCTTGCACCAGGGTAGAGCGTTATGCAAGAGGGACATCGAACACCGCCTCAAAGCGCAGGGTGACACAAGGACGTGGATTACAAAAGATCTGTACAAGCCGTTCCCGGAGCCCTGCGAGCCTTGACTTAGTGTGTGATAAACTAGCTATCTTCATCGGTTAGTTTGTATATATATCGATGGACGTGGTCTTTTGTGTGGGTCGTAATTAAACTCTAAGTACTATGTTCATCGGTTTATGTGTATCGGTGGACGTCGTCTTGTGTGTGCGTGTCGCAAACTTATTGTTGCCGTGCTCAACTTTACTATATACTTTGGTCTAATATTTATCAACATATATATATATGCATGATGTACTAATATGATATACTAATATGCCCTTGTCAATAGAGATGCCGACGTACGTTGTGTACAAGGGTCGGGTTCCAGGTGTCTACGAGGAGTGGCAGGACTGTCTCGAACAGGTGCACAAGTTCAGCGGGAACAGCTACAAGGGATACGCGACTAGAGAGGAGGCGGTAGCACAGTGGAGGGCACACGTGGGCAAGAAGAAGAACCGGCTGAAGTTCTTGGTCCCCCTCTTACTCACCGCCACCGCGGTTGTACTCTACTTTACTTTAGTCTAGGTGGCCGGTGACGATGCATGTGCATATGAGACGAGATGAACACATGTATGTGTATGCGACGATCAAACACATTTCTACTTGTGTAATTTGGATCTAAATGATGTAATGATGAAGACTTGTGTGTATCATGTCATTTGTGTGTCATTTGTGAGTAATTCTGTTATTTCTGGAATATGCTATGTATTTCTTGTATATATCTGTATATTTCCTGTGAAATACCACTATATACTGCAGAAATGGAAAAAATTACAAAAATTAACATTCTGTGGCGCATGAACTGGCAGTGCGCCACAAAAACTTATAAATATTCTGTGGCGCATGGAAAGGTAGTGCGCCACAAAATCTGGCGCCAAATTCTGTGGCGCACGATAAGTGGTGCGCCACAGAAGTCTAAGATTCTGTGGCGCACTGAACAGAGTGCGCCACAGAATGCCAAACTTATGTGGCGCACCCAGTACTGCGCCACAGAATTCTAATACTAGTCGCGTGGCAACTGTGGCGACTGCCTCGTGCGCCACAGAAAGCCAAAACGGTGCGCCACAGTTAGGGCTTTTTCCACTAGTGACACTAGATCTGCCATGGTTGAATTTCTGGATGAGGAGTTGAATAATTAACACTGCCACTAGTCTTTTGATAAGAAAAGTTGTAGCTACATATCCTGTGTTAAGACGGTGAAGAATCACTTGAATTGTGTCATTTGGCAATAACTTTGGCTTCTAATACGACTTTTTAGTTGTTCATTGTACTCATTCTCATGCTCTTGTCTGTGCATATATCATTGAAGGAGATCAACGCCGGCCTCCCCAAGCTCGGGTACTCTCATGATCAGATTGGTGCGCGGGAGCAGGAAGTGTAGCACACGTTTGGCAGTGGCGCTTGAGAAAAGATTCTTAGTTTGCGTAGTGGATATTTAGAAGATTTTTTGTTGTCTTAGAAGAAAAATTATCGAAATTGCATCGTGGATCTTTTGAAAAATTTCTAGTTTTTTTATTTTCTTCGATATGTGGAACATAGCCCCGGCCTCTGCATCCAAAGGATGCACACAGCCATACTTTTATTGCATAGTTTAAAATATCCAAATTATTAGATCATGGATCAAGTAAGTTTGAGACAAAAATGAACCAGCAAAAAGTGAAAAGAAACATGATTCTATCCATCTTGAATACTACTATTTGTGCCGCCAGATAGAAATAAAAGTCGTGAGAAATCGTCAACAACCGGTTGCATTCAGTAACCATAGGCTCCCGCTGATTCTCTAGGAGTAGGAAAGCCCAAAGTTGAATCCAGTGAGCAGCTCGATGAATAACCTGCAAAAAATTAGTACCATTTTTTTATCAAAAACAATATTAAAACTTGTTTTCTCTTCGCTCGTTAATTAACCATATTGAATTTTTGCAAAAAGATACACACGAGTCCCTATTAAAACCTGTTTTCTCTTCGCTCCTTAATTAACCGCCCGAAAATCCGAGAGCGTAGGGTCAGTGTATGATTCAGTGTTATTGTTGAACGACTGTAGTTTGGATTGCCGAGTGTTTAGTTCGGTTTTGATCTGATTGCAGGCTGGGCAGACGGTGGAATCGATCAGACGAGGACACCTGTCGACACGTTCTTGTAAGAAAATAGTTCCAGAAAATATCAAACAAAAGGTTAGCGAAATAGGGGCTGCTAGCTAGCAATCCAATCCAATCGGACCTACTCTAGACTGGCAGTGTGTCACTTTCGGTTTCATTATTCATTTTGAACGACGGTAGAATGATTCAGTGTTTGATTGGATACGTTTTGACACTAGTGGAAAAACGCTTATCAATACCGGTTTCAGAGGCCCATTTGCACCGGTTTAGCAACCGGTATAAAATATCCGGTGCAAAAGGCCCCCCCCCCCCTTTCCTACCGGTTCCTTACGAACCGGTATAGATGGGCCTCCACGTGGGCGCCCAGGAGAGCGCACGGCGATGGACCTTTCGTACCGGTTTGTACTACAAACCGGTGGCAAAGGTTGGCTGCCGCGGCAGGAAAAATTCATGAATCTCTGCCGCGGCAGAGAATTCAGGGTTTAGGGTTTCTGCAGGGGTTTAGGGGTATCGGAGCGTTTCATATCGCGTCGATGCACCGGAAATGCGTTTGGGTTTACGTAGTACATGAAGATCAAGGTGATGCATATAAAGTTGGTGCATATAATATAACACACATGTAATTGCATAAGTAGTACTCTCCGATGCAAATCAAGTCGATGCACCATAGTACATGCATGAAGATCGATCTATTACACACATGTACCATAGTGGTACACTCCGAGTCAAACTATATATACACACAAAGCAATCGAGGAGCTGGAGAAGATCTTTATGCATAGTGGTACTCTCCGGATGGTGATATGACTTCCCGAAGGAAAAATCCCGCCAATTTCTCGCCGATTGCTTTGAAGCGCTCCTCGATTTCGATCTTCTCCCGCTTTCTTCTCAACTGTAAAAGAATAAGATGAATACATGAGCTATCTGTGTTATATCAAATCACAAATCAAACAATTATTACTGAAACTCAGCACAACTTATGGTAAGAAAATAAATTTGTGAATATTATTTTCGTACCTCTCTATTTCTTTCATTATTCGCTCTCTCGCTGACAATTCTGTGGATGTACTCGCAAACGTAGTATCCACATAGATTAGTCCCCGGTGGTTGTTTTGCGCATTTCTGTACAAGAATATAATTCAGTCAAACAATAATGAAGTATGATAAAGGTGTGTGGACCTAGGTAGTACTACTTACTTTGTTCGCACGCCATATCAGCTTCGGTTTCCAATCATGGGACTGATCTTCCTTGATGAAAGTTTCCCATACGCTGCCCGACAAAAGAAAATGCACAAAAGAGTTATCAATCAGTTGAGATCAGGAAACTAACAAAAAAACCGATAAGAATTTGAATTACCTTTTGAGCATAAGAAAACAAGACTTGTATAGTATAGCCTCTTTGGTTAGTGAGTCAAAGACTTCAACTTCTCCTTCGTACATTTTAATGACGATAAGAATAAAATGAAACCTGCGCACGTTTAAATATGTAGTGTCATATATATAAGTGAGCAAAATAGAATGTGTTATAAGAGAGTAACACTCACTCGGAAGTTGTAAGGCCAAAGTATTGTCTTTTTGTCACGTTGTCGCTTCAAAAACCTTAGCAAAGTCTCCGGTGTATCCCTGTTATAGAGGGGTTCTTCTATGGTCTTGACATGCATTGTGTCCGGGTCAATGAACCCAATGTCCTTGATTTCATCCCTTTTGCATTCAAGCATCTTCAATCTGCATAACATAGCGCACAAAAGATTATAATTTGCAGATAATCAAGGAGCTGAGCTAAAGACTTCTCAAATTATATAAATAAATCACTTACAGACAATAGCAACTGATGATAGATTTGTCGAGGGCCCGAAGATTGTATAACTTGAAAAGCTCGCAGAAGTCAACGCTCACAAAGTATTCTTGGAAGTAGTGCTCTTCCTTAACTCGCACCATGATAGTCTCCATCCCTCCCTTTGCGGCAACACCGTACCACGTATGCAAGTTACGCATACTTGTTGGTAGCTTGCTGAGATTCTCGACCAAATCTTTCCCTTGAACATATTGATATACTACCTTAGCCATGGCGTAATCGGTTGAGATTTGTCGAGAACTTTGAACGGCCTTCTCGTCAAACACCTTTAGAGGGGGGACCGATTTAACGGGTTGTTGTCCGAGCTGGTAGACTTGGTGTATCCCTTTTATCTCCTTGATACCCGAGCTGGTAGTGGGGTTTTTCGCCTCCATCATTTCGTCGTACGACCTTTCAATAGAACGCCTATAGTCAGATGGCGGCGATGGTTCAGGGTTATACAGATTCTCGACTGTACGACGAACCTTCACCGGATCTAGTGTCTTCTCAAAAGGTATCTCTGGCTCTTTCTTAGCAAAAAAGGCCCTCAGCTGGGACTCAACGGCTTCCTGGTTTTCCTCGGGAGTTTTTTCCCAAGGTAACTTCTCAATAGGCGGCAGTGGTTTCTCCTTTCTAGATCTCTTCTTAGGCGGCGTACCGTTCCGCTTACCGGGCGCTGTCTTACGCGGAGGATCTCGAGGTGGTGGACTCACGCTGGGGTCCCTCTCAGGTAGGTGTGGACTTTGCTGCTCATGTGGACTGCTAGGAGGAGGAGTCGAAGGCCTTTGATGCTCATGTGGACTGCTATGAGGAGTCGGTGGCCTTTGCAGAAGGACGATGTGTTTCTTGGGCCATAGAGCGAAACCGTGCTTGACATCGGCAAGTGTCTTCTCATCGTCACCTCTAGGAATATCAAGCTCCACTGTTTCAAAAGCCGGAACAACTTCATCCACCCCGACACGAACACAGCCAGGTGGAATGGGCATATGGTGGTGCGTTGCTCCTTCTTCACTTGGGTAAACATAACCGACCGCCACCTTAACAGACGCATTTCTGAATAACATATAGAGCTCGCAATCTGTCTTCTCCGTGACATAATCCACGGGGTAGCTTCCTCCACATCCGTCAAGATGCGTGGAACCCACACTGCTTCTTCGCTGAGATGGGGCGGCATCGGCTTGAGGATCCTGTAGGAACATCGGCTGGTCAGGTGGCCTCTGATTTTTCTCAAGCGCCGACACCCTATTTAACAATTCATTTAACGTGTCGGCGTCCTTCTTCTTCTTCCGCGAACGGCTTCTATAAGTGTCAGCGGACTCTGGGAACGCTTCCTTCATGGTGAGACCTGGGCGAGCTCGTACCCGTCCAACGTGTTCAGGATTCCCCAGAGCGAGTGTCAGCTCGTCATTCTCTCTATCGGGAATGTACTCTCGCTTTCGAACCTGTTCAATTGCAGCTACAAGCTTCGGTACGATTTGCTCAATCTTTTCCTTCCATTTTCCCTTCGCAACGATCAGCCCTGTCTTTGGGTCCAACCCTGCCCCATGCGCGAACAACCAGAACTTGGACCGTTCGGGCCGGTCCCATGTCCGTGGAG
The DNA here is from genome assembly GCF_022539505.1 of Lolium rigidum. Taxonomy (NCBI): domain Eukaryota; kingdom Viridiplantae; phylum Streptophyta; class Magnoliopsida; order Poales; family Poaceae; genus Lolium; species Lolium rigidum. The sequence continues at coordinate 17,757,517 of NC_061513.1, forward strand.
TGATTCCTGCAGCCATCAGTTCATTTTCATACGCTATCCACCTCGGAATGGCAGTCTTGTAGCCACCTGACCCCATATGATGCCAAATTGTCTTCTTTGCAGCATTTTTCTTATTTGTGACCGATCGGGACACAAAAGTAGACGATTGCTTATACCTCTTAAATTCTTGCCGGTGATCCTTTATCTTCACTAGATTATCATCGAATACCTGGATCTTCATTCTTATATTTGTCCCATAAATTTTTCTTCCAAGTCTGGAATTGTATGGCCATCTTCTTGAGAGTCCATTCCTTGACTTTATTCTTCTGGCCTTCCGTCATGTCTTCCGGTAGGCTGAAGCGTGTCGACAGAGTTTCCCAAAGAAACTTTTTCATCGCGTCGTTGACATAACTAGCTTCATTCTCCGCTTTCTTCGGCTTATGCCACTCTCGAATGCTTGATCGGTACATGGTCCCTAACAAGAACTCCAGCTTGACTTGTAAATTTGGTGCAGTGATCTTTGGGATGCACCGGTTCACCATTATCCTTAAATGCCGTGAGGGCTAACCTACCCTCGCCCTTTAGAACTCGCGTCGGGCCTCGTTTTGTTTTAACAGACTTGCTCGATGTTCCAGAAGGCTAATAGAAAAATTATTCGTTAATAAGTGAAATACAAATAAATGAATGCATCTAGTGATATGAACATAGACTTGATACATAAATATACACCTCGGCGGAGTTTGTTATGGAAACTTCGTTGTCTCTTCTAACTTGTTCGGACTCAAGTCCCTCGCCGAAATCATTCAGAAAGTCGGCAAAATCTGTTTCATCTCCATCAGCCCCACGGGCACTCTCATATATCAATTTCTGCACCGCTTCTTCCCCCTCCTCATCTCGGACGAAGGTGACGTCCGCCATAGCTCAATGTCACTACAAAATTAAGAAAACAATTATATTTCATTCATCTTGTCATGATCATATAACAGATTGCTAGATGGATAACAATTGAAATGAAGAAGCAATAACCCTAACCCTAATACTTGGCGCTCCTATTTCTCGACCCTAACTCTATGTCGCGGCGGCACCGCCACGGACTCGGCCACGGCCACGGTCTCGGCGTTTCCCCTCCTCCTCTCGATCTTCTCTCTTTTTCTCGACACTAACCCTAACACTCGGCGCTCCTCCTCTCGTTCTTCTCTCTATGTCTCGGCGGCACCGCCACAGACTCGGCGCTAAGGACTCGGCGTTCCCCTCCTCCTCTCGCTCTCTCTCTTCTACTAGGCGCTAAGGGTGGTGTCGACGAAGCCGCAGAGCGCGGCTTGGCGTGGCCGGCGTGGGCGTCTGCGGCGCGGCGGGGCGTCTGCGGCGCGGCGTAGGCGTCTCTGCGGCGCGGCGGGCGGTCTGCGGCGGGGGCATCTGCAACGTGGCCACGTCTGTGTCGACCAAGCCTGCGCTGCCGCCGCCCCTAGCCCACCCCTGCTAGCTCGCTCGCCTGCAGCCCGCTTGCGCATAGCCGCCGCCAATCGCCTCCACGCAGCGCCAACCCTGCATCCGCCCTGCTCCCTCCTGCCTCTCGCACGTGAGCCACAGGCCGCTTCCGCCAGCAGCACGTCCCGACCCAGCCGCCTCCACGCTGCACACCGCCGCTTGCTCGCCTTGACCAAACCAGCAGCCGCCCCACGCACGCCCGCGGCCAAGCCATGCGGTCCCGAGCCACCACCGCGCCCAGGCCCACGCCCACGCCGCCGCCGCACAGCCCCAGCACGCCTGGCCATTCCGTCGAGCACCTTGTGTGCGGCGTCGATCGGTGGTGTGTGCGGCGGCGTGGCGCGGACGGCGACGGCCTCCAGCAGTACTGATCGGTCATGGCGGCGTGGCGCACAGCGGCGGCGGCCACGGTCTCGCGCGGTGGCGGCGTATCGGCGACGGCCAACGGCGCCGGAGAAGGGGAGGAAGGCGATGGGGGCGCGACCCAGTACATACATGCAGAGGCGAACCCCGGCAACGGCGTGGTGCGCGACGGTGTGGACGACGAAACGACGTGGCGCTGACGACGGACGGCGGCGAAGGCGTGGTGCGCGGCGGCGTGGACGGCGCGCGCGGTCTCCTGCGGCTAAGGGCGTGGACGACGGCGAAGGCGAATGTGTTGATTTGGGGGAAATTTCCCCGCGCGGCTAAGTGGAAAGCAGGCGAACCCCCTTTAGTACCGGTTGGTGGCACCAACCGGTACGAAAGACCTTTCGTACCGGTTGGTGGCACCAACCGGTGCCAAAGGTTTTTTTTTTGTTTTTGTTTTTTCTTTTTCTGTTTTCTTTTCTTTTGCTGTTTCTTTTTCTTTTCTTTTTCTTTTCTGTTTATTTTTTCTTCTCTGTTTCTTTTCTTTTCTTTTCTTTTCTTTTCTATTTATTTTCTATTTATTATTTTCTTTTCTTTTCTTTTCTATTTATATTTTCTATTGCTTTTATTTTTTCTTTTCTTTTCTATTTATTATTTTCTTTTCTTTTTCTTTTCTGTTTATTTTTTCTTCTCTGTTTCTTTTCTTTTCTTTTCTTTTCTATTTATTTTCTATTTATTATTTTCTTTTCTTTTCTTTTCTTTTCTATTTATATTTTCTATAGGCGATGTTGTTTTGGAAGAAATCGACGATGCCCTAGGTACACATTCTTGTTTCCTAAATATATAGTGTCAGTCTCACCTAAACAGTGTGTGCATGCGTTGTATCCCTTGTTTGACTGCCCTGAAATGTTACTAAGAGCAGGCCAATCATTGATGGTTACAAACAACAACGCTCGTAGGTTAAAAATACCTTTTGTTCGTGCTCATCCCACACAGGTACACCTTCGTCACGCCACAACTGTAAAAGTTCTTCAACCAACGACCTCAGGTACACATCAATGTCGTTGCCGGGTTGCCTCGGGCCCTGGATGAGCACTGGCATCATAATGAACTTCCGCTTCATGCACAACCAAGGAGGAAGGTTATAGATACATAGAGTCACCGGCCAGGTGCTATGACTGGAGCTCGCTCACCGAAAGGATTAAAGCCATCGGTACTTAGACCAAATCTTAAGTTCCTTGCGTCATCTGAAAATGACTTGAACTCTCGTCGATTTTTCTCCACTGCGACCCATCAGCGGGGTGTCTCAGCATCAAATCTTTCTTACGGTCCTCTTTGTGCCATCGCAACAACTTGGCATGCTCTTTGTTTTGGAACTAACGTTTCAACCGTGGTATTATAGGAGCATACCACATCACCTTCGCAGGAACCCTCTTCCTGGGGGTGGACTCGCCCTCAACATCGCCAGGGTCATCTCGCCTGATCTTATACCTCAATGCACTACATACCGGGCATGCATTCAAATTCTCGTACTCCCCGCGGTAGAGGATGCGGTCATTGATGCATGCATGTATCTTCTGCACCTCTAATCCTAGAGGGCAGACAACCTTCTTTGCTTCGTACGTACTAGAGGGCAATACGTTCTCCCCTGGAAGCATCTTCTTTATTATTTTCAGCAACTTTTCAAATCCCTTGTCAGAAGTATCATTCTCTGCCTTCCATTGCAGCAATTCCATCGTGGCACCCAGCTTTTTCTGGCCATCTTCGCAATTTGGGTACAACAGTGTCTTGTGATCCTCTAACATTTTCTCCAACTTCAACCTCTCCTTTTCACTTCCGCAGCTTATCTTCGCATCAAGAATGACCCGACCCAAATCGTCATCGGGGTCATCAAAAATGGGCTCATCAAAAATGGGCTCTTCTTCAGCTTCGTCTTCCCCCATTCTACTATCACCGTCTTCAGTGAACATAGGATAGTTGTCACTATCCTCTTCTTTTTCGTTGTCTTCCAATATAATCCCTCTTTCTCCGTGCTTGGTCCAACAATTATAGCTGGGCATGAAACCGTTCTGCAGCAGGTGGACGTGAATGGTCTTTGAGGTAGAGTAATCCGTCATATTCTTACAGGAACTACATGGACAATAGATGAAACCATTCGACTGCCTGTTTGCCTCAGCCACGTTGAGAAAATAATGCATGCCATTAATGAAGTCGGGATGGCACCGGTCACCGTACATCCATTGTCGATTCATCTGCATTTTATATGTATATCAAATATCATTAATTACACAACATCGTGGATATATGAGTGACAAACTAAATTAATATTCAAGTTCATCGAGATAAAACTAAGTTTTTTTATAAAAAAGAAGAGGCTCACCGAGGTTGTACGGTGCCGGCTAGGGGACGACGCTGGCGATCGACGGCGGTAAGACGGGGATGATACTAATTAAAACCTACAAAATATACCATAATTTCAGCTCAAATTGATTATAAAAAAGTAAAATCCCTAACTTAGGAATTTCATCGAACACCTTGCTAGCACTAGAAAAATAGTACGAGTTAAAACTACCAAAGAGATGTGCAAAATTAGAAACGCCGGAAGAAAGGATGATATTGCTAACCGTTGGATAGATGAATGCCCTTATTCTTGTTAAAATGGTGGAGAAAAATTAGTGATTTATTGGAGTGTGAGAGGTGCAAAAATTTTGTGTGTGAGAGGAAGAACAGAAAAATGAGCCGGCCAGGGGACGGCCAGGGGACGGGCTCGATGATGATATAGGGGGCACCCTTTGGTACCGGTTCGTGTTAAAAACCGGTACCAAAGGTCCTGCCCGGGCCCCACCAAGCGTCTGACAAATGGCCGAAGACATTTCGTACCGGTTCCTAACACGAACCGGTACGAAAGCCCCTCACGAACCGGTGCCAATGCTCCTCGCACGCCTGAGCCCGCGAACCGGTGCAGATTGCCCCATTGGCACCGGTTTGTAAGGGAACCGGTACCAATAGCTTAGATGGATGCCCCATTTTCCACTAGTGTGATCTGATGATAATCGGACGGACGGAGTGTACAATCCGAATGAGAGGACGAGGTTCATCGATGTACCAGGTCAGGGTTCCCTCTCTGACTATGTCTATAACTTTTTGACATTTCGTATGATACAATGCTGGCCCCATATCGCCCAGTTATCTCTCTTGAGCCCGCACAATTTGCCTTTGTGAAATTTGGGGCTGCAAATTTTGGATTGGCGAGACAATTATTATATGCTTGTGTTTTCGATCGTTAATTAGTGAACCAGTCAAAACACAGCAGTGGAAGTGTATAACGGAATTTCGTATGGGTAGCCAAATAATTTGGTAGAAATGTTAGAAACATATCGAAGGATTATCCAATTTTAGATGTATCCAGACACCAAATAGTAATATATAGATACATCTAAAATACATCTAAAATTGGACAAACCTTTGACTTGTTTGGTCTGACGGGGGCAGTAATATATTTACCTTTTCTCCGCTACTACAGTATTTCTTTGCAAGAAATATAAGTAAGAGATCTTTTTTTAGATATGGAAGCCTTGCCCCGCCCTCTACATCAATACATGAACACATCCATCTATAAGTAAGAGATCCTATCAATGTACATAGACTAGGGCAAGCAGACAAGGAATCGTACTACGCTACATCGTCGTGGATTTGTTGTGTACTTCACTTTACTTTTCTTACTTATAATAAGACCCCCATGCATCCAGGGAGGCTTTGGTATGATACAGTGCATGTCCGCCATGCATGTAATTTAGATATATCAATAAATCACTATGTACAGTAAGTTACTTTTGAGTTTAAGTTTTAGCACATCTTTAAATATATAGTGAGAGAGATTGTTACTATGAGACCATCTCATAAATAATAGGAGGCAAAAAAAAATTCAACTTTTCTTTTTGCTCTTCATCTCAGAGTTTATCACACGTTGTATTCTAAGATATCACAGTTTTACATGCACCCATAACATCTTATTTTGCAAAAATATAATAAAAGATCATATCAATATACGTTGACTGCATCAGAGCACACAACCTCTACTCTGCTAGTGGCTAGATCGTCAAGGAATGGTTAATTTCCTACATGTACTTTACTTTACTATATAACTAGCACAATGGCCCTCGCAACTGCGAGGGCATCATCTTTATTTTTCTTAGAGATGAGTATTGTCTTTACAGTGTCAAGATTATCTTGAAAAGAATTTTGTGATTTTTTTATTTATATTATCGGGTTAAAGTTTTTGTATGGATCCATATTTATTACACACAGCTAGGAGTTCCCATGGTTTGTCTTCTTTTTTCAACGCTAGTTTGGAGAATAGGAGGATCCATATCTTAGTCATTTATTTCAAATATATGCCAGCATATCTTAGGGTCATGACACACACATGCATACAGGGTCAGCTTTGGAGTTTTTCTTCTCACCGATCAGCTTAGAGTTAGCTTCGTGTACCTATGACTATATCCGGCGTCGATTTTATCCACATAAATCATCTAGCTGGCTTAAGTGCTCGTATAGCATTCCGACTCTCTTTTTTACGCTCTCTAGCTGTCGCAATTGTTTCATCTTGGGAAATACTCGTTATGCATATGTTTTAAATCTTCACTGTTATTATACGTAGTTAATGAAGAGTAGACGGGACAGATTATTTAGCACATGTGGAAGAATGCGGTGGCTTCTTTTTTCATCCGCATATTGCCTTTCTCAATATGTGCCACCATATCCTTGGGTAGTACCACTCGTATGTCGACCTGACTCGCACAAAAGCATTAGCTAAAAGCAGGCACAGTCAAGGTTTGGAATTTTTCTTCTCACCTATTGGTTTGTAGGCAGCTTCATGACTGGAAACACACACACCCATGCGAGTATCTATATCTCTATTCGGTGCAGATTTCATCCATATAAATCATCTAGCTGGCCTAGGTGCACATATAGCATGCAGACTCTGTTTGTCAACTTACGGCAGCAATCGGACTCGTTCGTTAGAAGTCTTATTTGTTCAGTTCCGAAATATATATTTTAAATCTCCGGCCACCGTTAATACATACATAGTTCACGAAGAGTAAACAAATCCAGTTCTAGAAAATCCGAATTTCCACGATAGTAGCCTTATGTTTTTCTGTTTCTACTATTTTTTATGAGGAAATAGATGTATTCCAATGTAAAATTCAAATTTGCATGACAGTATATATGAGTATATATTTTCATTTTGAAAATCAAAAATATCCTAATTAAGTATCAATATATACGCGTCTAAGACAGATCAAATTTTATGTGTACTCATTGAACTCATCCGGCTGATATACCATTTTACCTGATGCTTTTTTCAGTTTCTCATGCGTGCCTACGTGAGGCCCTAGAGGCCTAGTCTGATACGGCTTTAAAAAGGTAAGAGTTAGAGCTAGCCTTTTTTCCGTAGTGCATCTGAACTCTTTTTTCGTGCACACGTGAAAGTTTATATGGAGACCACGGCTGTACCTTTTCATGTGTGCGCGTTTTGTAACGTGACAATATTTTACGTAACTTTGACCAAACTTTAATCTCAGCCGTTACTATTACAATCAACGGATCTAGTAATTTTAGCTTATGTGGATTAACCTGGTGTCTCCATTAAAACATATGTATTTTGCTTTTAGTATATAATAGATAAGACCACCATACATGCATGTAAGCATGCTATAGATCTTTATTTTTAGTAAAAGACGTTTTATTATATAGGAGTAAAAGATTTAACATTACACGTACCAAATGCAGTCAACTGATGCAAACTGAATTTAACTCACATGACAATCTCGGCTACAGAATAGCTGCACAATTATGATCTAAATGGAAATATAAGGTTCACTTAGTGATGCAATGGTCACCAACTTTTTACATACATGGTTTCTTGCACACGCGAGTTCTTGCTTGACGAAACCTTACACAAATCAAAGAGATGGCTACTTTTTTTTTAATCTTCTATTCGAAAGAACATAACCGAAAATCGACAATGGCCAACTTTTGGTTATTGAGGTTAATTAGGTAACATCTAAGCTAGATTCAGAAAATGCAGTATGAAAGAGAAACCACTTTTATACTAACGGAAGTTGGATCATTTGGCATTGTCAATTGCCTTATGAATCAGCTTTGTCAATCAATTTAACTTGAGCTATATGCTTCCAATGTTCCTTGTGCATGAGAAGCTCATGCGTGCCAGGATAATTAATACGTGTAAATCGTGCAACCTTAATAAACATATTGGGAGGTAAAATATAAGATTGGATAAGCCAAAACAGATACATTTGTACTAGCAGACTCAGTGTTCCTAATGGCTTCCTGCAATATTAAATATAATAAGCACCACAAAACATTTCATTATACCCTAAATTTACTCGTCGAGGAGAGGAGAGGAGTCACCATGTCCTTGTCTTTATCGATGTAATCTCCGGCTGCAGTGAGGAGAGGATCCGTTTCAGTGGAATTACAAGTTCATATCAAGATAAAGCATCCATGTGTAGACTACAAAAAAGTGGCGCCCATAATCATTACGAATCCGCGGTATTACAATTCTGTGGAACAAGAATATCCCAACTTCATCTTCTCAGTTTCGACATGAATATAGGGGACGAAAATGACAAGGAAGAATGATTTGCAAGATCATTTCAAGATTTGTTTAACCCGGTGCAACGCACAAGTATTTTTTTTCAATAATAAAATAAAATGAAGTAACGCAGTCCATTACAGACAATTACCGAACAGAGGAAAACAAGCAAAACACAAAGGAGATGACGAACGAACAATAAAAAGGAGATGCCCAACAAACATTGCAGTAGTAAAGTCTAAGACTGATCGAGGGGAAGCGGCCTGACTGACTGCACGCATCCGTCCATGCTTGTTGTCGGAGGGGAGCCAAGCAGCAGCAGCCGATGCTGGAGAATGAGCACGCATGCATACCTAGGAAGCACGGATACTTGGATACGTATCCGATACGTGATACGGGGATACCGCGATACGGCAATTTTTCAAAAATGTACATACGGGGATACGTTCATATATATGTAAATATTTAGAAAAATAAAGAAATTAAATATTTCTCATAGGATTAACATGGATGTGGATGTTTTCCTCCACATCCAACATAGATATTTTAATAATTAAAGAAGTAAAATTCATCTCTAAAAATCACACAAATCAATAGCTAGTAGTTGGATGCATTTCATGTAGTTGTTGATGTTGTACGTGCTCTAGCTCGAGCTCCCAACTGAAGATCTGTTTGATGGGATGTACTAGTATTTGCCCGTTTCAAAAAAAGATGGAATGTACTAGTACTAGTACTCTGAATGGAGAAGGAATGAATTCAGAGATCAAAATCAATTGTTCGATAGGGATGGGGTGGAGTGAAAGGATCAGCGGTAGAAGATGAGTGGACGGTTGGCTGGCTCAAGTACCCCTCGAGTATCGCTCGAGTATCCCTTGGGTATCCCTCATATGTGTCCATAATTTTCTTGTTTTTTTAATTAAAAAATTAGCAGATACGTACGGGATACGTATCGGGAAGTGTCCGGGCAGTATCCCGTATCCGAGCAGTATCCGATACCGGTACGGCAGAAAAGCAAAGTATCCGCGCTTCATAGATGCATACAGCTACTCGGCCGCGTCGCGCCCCTGGGCCCTGCTGCGGACGTGGGAGGCGCTGTTCTCCGGCCCGCCCCTGAAGACGATCCCAAACGGCCCGATCGGGGTTTGCACCATGATTGTCGTCCGATACGTCGTGTCGCGGTCGGCGGCTCCCGCCGACGCGGTGCTGGCGGAGCCGTGAGGCACGAGCAGCTGCCGGAAGTGGCGCATACTCAGCTCCTGGGCGGCGTCGAGCGCCTCCTCCTTGGCGCGGATGTCGGCGGCGCTCTTCTCCGGCATCTTGTCGATGGCGCGGATGATGGGCCCCAGCGGCCCGAGCTCGCGTTGCATGAACGCTGCTGCCCGGTGGGTCGTCTCGGAGTCGGCGGCCGCCGCCGATGCCGGGTTGGAGAACACCCGGACGACCTCCGCCATGGTCTCCCGGCGGGCCGCTAGGTCACCGTCGTCCGCGGTCGCTGCTCCGCCACGCTCGCCGGTGCTGGCGGCGACGAGAGCGAGCGTGAGGAACAAGAGGGTGAGCTTGGCCATGGTGATCGATCGAGTGGAATGGGTTGCTCAGTGTGTATCTCTCTTGGACCAAGAAGCTGAGTATATATGGTGTGGTGACAGACACTGCGGCACACCGATTTCGTTTACCAACTGCCGTTCCACTTCTTGTTAAGTTGCTGCGATGCAAGCGGCGTGAGTATAGCAGAGGAAAGAGTGTGACTATGGCCCATATTGACAACTTCGCCTCAATACCGGCCAGCTTTTGCTTCACAAATAACATGGGTGTGATCATGTGAGCAGTACTACTTGTTCTCATTTCGGCTTGATAATCGAACAGCCGTTATAAGGCCCCCGTCTAGTAACAGAACAAGATTTTTTTATCACAGAAATCATATCATTGAAAACATATTTCAAATGCGAATCGAATAGCATACTACCTCTGTTCCTCAGAAGATGATGTATATTTTGTCTTTTAAAGAAGTTAAATATGTAAAGTTTGATCAAGCTTCTAGAAAAAAATATTAACATGTAAAATACAAAATCAATAACGTTAATTCATAATGAAGTGCTATTTTATGGGATAATTATATTGTACAGTAATTATCAATTTTTAAAAATTGATTGAATTTTGCATTATTTCATTTTAAAATGTATGCCTTATTTTATGTAAGGGATGGAGAGTACACTAACGGATGGGATCAGATCACTAATATTCGTCGCCAAACTAAAATAATGCAGCTAGAATTTAAAAATTATAACCAATGTACATACATGGACTTACTTGGAAGTTTATTCAATTATCTTTTTCTACATATCTTATTTTTTCCACCGAAAATGGTAACTTGATTAATTTAAGTATTATAATGTGCCAAAAGAAGAAAAAAAAACCTTGGATACTGCTTCCAATAAAGTCAATGAGGGTGTCCGAATAAATTCGAGGGGTATCTGCTGGAGACTAATTTTGTGCCCGGACCCCAATAAGACCGATAGGGTGCTTTCGGGAGGGGAGAGGTGCTCGATATACCATATATAAGGAGTTGCTTGGGACTGAGTGGAGGATGTCGACCCGTAGTGACCTACCAGCTGGTCCCACTCTTCACGATGCTCGTCCCCCATAAATAAAAGTATGTGTGTTTTCTTGAAGTTTCTCAATGCAATTTGTTTCTGTGTTTTCGTTAATTCTGTGAATAAGTGAAATATTCATGACCAAAGAAAAAATGTAGATAGAATTTAAAATTTTACTTGGGAGTTTATTCACGTATATTTTCTCCATAAATCTTATTTTTCCACTGAAAATGGTAACTTGATTAATTTAAGCATTATAATGTGCCAAAAGAAGAAAAAGTACCCACTGTTCGGCTTTTTTTAAAAAAAGTTACTTGCAATATTACACATACTTCTGTTGACACATAATCAAGCACATAGTGCTTATTGCTCAATACAAGGTGCACAACTACGCCCACAACAAAGATAGCAGCAGTGCGCACTAGTGGAACAATCCATTAAACCTAGTCGAACAGAGGACAAGGATAACAAATGAAGCGCTAGGCGCTTACATAATCCGACGATCATGAAATGGAGACTTGCTAGAGCACAGAGGGATCTTCTCGATCTTTAGTAAAGTCTAAACAAGAAACCAGCATGCAAGTTACGGCATGTCGTCGGCGATCTTGACGGAGCCGCCAGGGAGCAGCTGGGCGAAGTGGCGAGTGAGCAGCTCCTTGGCCGCGGCGCTGGCCTCCTCCTTGGCGCTGCCCTCGGGCATCCTGCTGACGACCTGGAAGATCGGCCGCAGCGTCCCCACCTCGCGGTTCACCGTCGCCACCGCCCGCTCGAGCGCCCGGGGGTCGGTGACTTCCTGGTTGTACTCGGAGAAGACCTGGACGGCCTCCTTCATGGCCGCCTGCCGCTGCTGCAGGTTGTCGCCGTCAGACGAGGCGGCAGTGGCTGCTCCTCGGCCGTGCTGACCGTGGCCGGTGCAGGCGGCCGCGAGGAGGGCAAGCCCGAGGACGACGAGGAGGGACTTGGCCATGGCGTCTTTGTCCACACGGACACGGCGCCTCGCCGCGGGAGCCCTTGCCATGGCGAACTGGGAACTGGGATAGGTGGATCGATCGGTGTGCAGCTCAGCCAAGGAAATGATGAGCATATATGGTGTGCTCTGACCTGTGGCTGTGAGTATGTGAGGGACGCACCGATCGCGTTGCGCAACTACCACGGCGTGAATGGCAGTAAAAAGAGCGTGGCTGATGCATCACACCGACTAGTACTAGCATCAGCGGCCGTTCATGCCTGCAATAGGAGCGTGCAGAGATTTGCCTGAAGCCAAGCAAATCCTGCAGCAGGATGTTCAGACTTCCGGTCGACTTTTACCTGCAACCATTTCGAAGAGGCTGGGGTATATCCCCATTTCGAAGAAAAAAAAACCTGCAACCAAGCAATACATGCGTGATGCAATATGCTGTCTCCATTTTATGCATCTGCCATTGATATTCACAGCTCCTATTACACTGTACATGGTTCTTAGAAAAAAAAATAGACTTGGGTGCTAGAAATACAAGACAGGACCTGGGTTCCACGGAAACCCAGGTTACTGTGTGGGCGAAAAAAATGTATTTCCAGACCTTTAAAATTTTCAAATAAACTTTTTGCATGTAAAAGATGTATGTATGTGCATGCCATTTTCATTTGCAAATTCGAATGTATGTAGCTTAGGGAAAATGACAAGTTTTAAATGAATAGTATGAAAGAAACTCACCCGCACAGTAATTTCTGTAACTTAGGGTTTGGTGCAACTACGTAACTTAGTCCCGCAGTAAGTTTAGTCGGGTTCAGGAGTACCAAGGTTCCAAAAATTCCATTTACTTGTTGGCCCACATTTTGTTTGGAAAAGGGAGGAAGAAGTGAACGACGGCCACTGCCTCACTCCCCTGCTCTCGGGTGTGCCAACCCACCCAAAACAGAGGTCTGGACGTGCTCTATTTGCGCCTGTTTGGCACCGCGCGCACTTCACTTTTGCTGGTCGTGGCTTCGTTGGACCATCAAAACACAACCATGCACCCTCATCCAAACGGAGGATGATCGTGATGCCATGGAGTTTTCCAAATCTGGTTGTTTCATGCCAAGCTAGGTGATGGTACACGGGCAAGGTTCTGGACTGATCCTTGGTCGCCCAGAGGATGAATTCCCAATTCTATTTATTAGACAAACATATTGATCACGTAGGAAACTACTTGGATGATTTCTGAGATCTTTGATTCATGTATATATAGGAGGTGGGCACTATGTGGTACCCGTAGCGTACAATACTCGGACTATATGTCAGGTAATACTCGGTTACACTATGTAATAGGTAACTGCTTGCTATATCTAACACCCTCAATTAGTCACAACTTTTCCCCGCAAAAAAAAATTAGTCACAACTTTGACAAGTTGAGCTTATGTATGAAGTCTTCAAAGGCTCGATAAGCTAGTGGTTTTATGAAACCATCAACAACTTGATCTTTGGAAAGGATAAAGCGAATCTCCAGTTGCTTACTCAACGTCCGTTCTCTGGTAAAATGAAAATGAATTTCAATATGCTTGTATCTTGCATGAAACATAAAATTGGCTGAGAAATATGTAGCTCCCGGATTATCACACCATAAACAAAGTGTTTGTGCCTACTGGACTCCCGATTCAGTAAGCAAGCAGTGAACCCAAATTAATTCAGGTATTACATTCTCTAAAGAATTATATTGTGCTTTAGAACTTGACCTAAAGACTCTAGCCTACTTTTTTCAGTGGGCCAACGCATGCCTCTCCCATGAGAAATTTGACTCGGATCTGTGTCATGTGCCGAACACTACAGGAAAATCAGGCGCTGCCGTGCAGCATATCATTGCCGTGAGGCACCGCACGGCAAAGAATTCTTTGCCGTGCGCCGCAAGAGGCACGCACGGCAAAGAATATGTGCACGGCAAAGTTAAAGGGCGGCGCACGGCAAAGATAAAGAGCACGGCAACCTCACCCATGCCGCACGGCAACGTTCCCTCGCACGGCAAAGTTCCTCAAACGCGCACGGCAAAGAAAACATGACGGCAAAGCCAACGGAGGCCGCACGGCAAAGAAACCGTGCTCGGCAAAGGATCGGGACATTGCCGTGGGCCTCCCTTTGCCGTGCGGCCAGATAAAATGCACGGCAAAGACGCCTTTGCCGTGCACTCCTTCTTTGCCGTGCGCCATACTTCATTTTATTTGTTTTTCTTTCTATTTTATTTCATCTAATACTTATATTTATTTTTTTATTAGTTTTACTTTTTGATGACTATTTATTAGTGTTACTTAAGACAATGTGCAATACAAAATTAATCTCCATGCTCATCCCCCACAAATATGAGGGTTCCGGTGCTCCGGCGGCCGTCCCCCTCCTTCCCCCCAAAACAGCGGGACGGCGGGTCTACCCCCGTTGATTTCTCCGCGCGAGGGTGCACAATGTACTTTTTCATTCTCTTAGGTTTGTTAGGGTAGGTTTTAGGTCCAGTTGCAAGTTTTGGTTGCATTTCGGTGCTCCGGGGGTCATTCCCCCCTAAAAACGGTCCGTCTGTGGGCCCCGGATGGTCTACCCCCTAGATTTCTCCGCGCGAGGTTCCACCAATATACCTTTTCATAGGTTTAGGTTTGTTTAGTCCATGGACATATGGAAAACCATGTGTGGCACCCTTTGGCACAGTCTAGCCCCCGATATACCCGCGGCGGGACACTTCACCGTACACGTCCGGGAATCCGTTAAGTGTTATCGCCCGAAGGTGAGGGATGTCGGACCGGGATCCATGCCATGCACCATTTGGTGAATTACACCTAGCATCACACTTTGACACATATCATAGGTCCACATGCAAGGTTTGGTGGGGTTCCGGTGCTCCGGCGGTCGTTATCCCCTCCTCCCCCAAAACAGCGGAACGCGTGCCCCGGCGGGTCTCCCCCCTAGATTTCTCCGCGCGAGGGTGCACCAATGTAACTTTTCATTATTTTAGGTTTGTTTTGTACATATACACATGGAGAACCAAAGATTGGGACCCTTTGGCACATATACCAGCAGCTAGAGCCATTATCACACGATCGACGGTGTGCCTGATCTACTGGTTAGGGTTAGGGTGTAGGGTTAGGGCTAGGGTTTAGGGGCTAGGGCTAGGGTTTAGGTTAAAGGGTAAGTATTTATGGTTAGGTTTAGGTTTAGGGTTTAGGGTTAGGGTTAGGGTTTATGATGCATGCTTCTCGAGCTCCAGCGTCGTGGTTTAGGGATTTAGAGGGGTTTAGGGCTCGAAGCCTCCCCAGTTTAGGGTTTAGGGTTTAGGGGAGCTACTTTTGCACCATTAGACCTTGCACCACACTTTGACACATATCATAGGTCCACATGCAAGGTTTGGTGGGGTTACGGTGCTCCGGCGGTCGTTATCCCCCTCCTCCCCCAAAACAGCGGAACGTGTGCCCCGGCGGGTCTACCCCCCTAGATTTCTCCGCGCGAGGTTCCACCAATATACCTTTTCATAGGTTTAGGTTTGTTTAGTCCATGGACATATGGAAAACCATGTGTGGCACCCTTTGGCACAGTCTAGCCCCGATATACCCGCGGCGGGACACTTCACCGTACACGTCCAGGAATCTGTTAAGTGTTATCGCCCGAAGGTGAGGGATGTCAGACCGGGGATCCATGCCATGCACCATTTGGTGAATTACACCTAGCATCACACTTTGACACATATCATAGGTCCACATGCAAGGTTTGGTGGGGTTCCGGTGCTCCGGCGGTCGTTATCCCCTCCTCCCCCAAAACAGCGGAACGCGTGCCCCGGCGGGTCTACCCCCTAGATTTCTCCGCGCGAGGGTGCACCAATGTAACTTTTCATTATTTTAGGTTTGTTTAGTACATATACACATGGAGAACCAAAGATTGGGACCCTTTGGCACATATACCAGCTAGCTAGAGCCATTATCACACGATCGACGGTGTGCTCGATCTACTCGGTTAGGGTTAGGGTGTAGGGTTAGGGCTAGGGTTTAGGGGCTAGGGCTAGGGTTTAGGTTAAAGGGTAAGTATTTATGGTTAGGTTTAGGTTTAGGGTTTAGGGTTAGGGTTAGGGTTTATGATGCATGCTTCTGCAGCTCCGGCGTCGTGGTTTAGGGATTTAGAGGGGTTTAGGGCTCGAAGCCTCCCCAGCTTAGGGTTTAGGGTTTAGGGGAGCTACTTTTGCACCATTAGACCTTGCACCACACTTTGACACATATCATAGGTCCACATGCAAGGTTTGGTGGGGTTACGGTGCTCCGGCGGTCGTTATCCCCCTCCTCCCCCAAAACAGCGAACGTGTGCCCGGCGGGTCTACCCCCTAGATTTCTCCGCGCGAGGTTCCACCAATATACCTTTTCATAGGTTTAGGTTTGTTTAGTCCATGGACATATGGAAAACCATGTGTGGCACCCTTTGGCACAGTCTAGCCCCCGATATACCCGCGGCGGGACACTTCACCGTACACGTCCAGGAATCTGTTAAGTGTTATCGCCCGAAGGTGAGGGATGTCAGACCGGGGATCCATGCCATGCACCATTTGGTGAATTACACCTAGCATCACACTTTGACACATATCATAGGTCCACATGCAAGGTTTGGTGGGGTTCCGGTGCTCCGGCGGTCGTTATCCCCTCCTCCCCCCAAAACAGCGGAACGCGTGCCCCGGCGGGTCTACCCCCCTAGATTTCTCCGCGCGAGGGTGCACCAATGTAACTTTTCATTATTTTAGGTTTGTTTAGTACATATACACATGGAGAACCAAAGATTGGGACCCTTTGGCACATATACCAGCAGCTAGAGCCATTATCACACGATCGACGGTGTGCCTGATCTACTGGTTAGGGTTAGGGTGTAGGGTTAGGGCTAGGGTTTAGGGGCTAGGGCTAGGGTTTAGGTTAAAGGGTAAGTATTTATGGTTAGGTTTAGGTTTAGGGTTTAGGGTTAGGGTTAGGGTTTATGATGCATGCTTCTGCAGCTCTGCGTCGTGGTTTAGGGATTTAGAGGGGTTTAGGGCTCGAAGCCTCCCGGCTTAGGGTTTAGGGTTTAGGGGAGCTACTTTTGCACCATTAGACCTTGCACCACACTTTGACACATATCATAGGTCCACATGCAAGGTTTGGTGGGGTTACGGTGCTCCGGCGGTCGTTATCCCCCTCCTCCCCCAAAACAACGGAACGTGTGCCCCGGCGGGTCTACCCCCCTAGATTTCTCCGCGCGAGGTTCCACCAATATACCTTTTCATAGGTTTAGGTTTGTTTAGTCCATGGACATATGGAAAACCATGTGTGGCACCCTTTGGCACAGTCTAGCCCCCGATATACCCGCGGCGGGACACTTCACCGTACACGTCCAAGAATCTGTTAAGTGTTATCGCCCGAAGGTGAGGGATGTCAGACCGGGGATCCATGCCATGCACCATTTGGTGAATTACACCTTGCATCACACTTTGACACATATCATAGGTCCACATGCAAGGTTTGGTGGGGTTCCGGTGCTCCGGCGGTCGTTATCCCCTCCTCCCCCAAAACAACGGAACGCGTGCCCCGGCGGGTCTACCCCCTAGATTTCTCCGCGCGAGGGTGCACCAATGTAACTTTTCATTATTTTAGGTTTGTTTAGTACATATACACATGGAGAACCAAAGATTGGGACCCTTTGGCACATATACCAGGCAGCTAGAGCCATTATCACACGATCGACGGTGTGCCCGATCTACTCGGTTAGGGTTAGGTGTAGGGTTAGGGCTAGGGTTTAGGGGCTAGGGCTAGGGTTTAGGTTAAAGGGTAAGTATTTATGGTTAGGTTTAGGTTTAGGGTTTAGGGTTAGGGTTAGGGTTTATGATGCATGCTTCGCAGCTCCGGCGTCGTGGTTTAGGGATTTAGAGGGGTTTAGGGCTCGAAGCCTCCCCGCTTAGGGTTTAGGGTTTAGGGGAGCTACTTTTGCACCATTAGACCTTGCACCACACTTTGACACATATCATAGGTCCACATGCAAGGTTTGGTGGGGTTACGGTGCTCCGGCGGTCGTTATCCCCCTCCTCCCCCAAAACAGCGGAACGTGTGCCCCGGCGGGTCTACCCCCCTAGATTTCTCCGCGCGAGGTTCCACCAATATACCTTTTCATAGGTTTAGGTTTGTTTAGTCCATGGACATATGGAAAACCATGTGTGGCACCCTTTGGCACAGTCTAGCCCCCGATATACCCGCGGCGGGACACTTCACCGTACACGTCCAGGAATCTGTTAAGTGTTATCGCCCGAAGGTGAGGGATGTCAGACCGGGGATCCATGCCATGCACCATTTGGTGAATTACACCTTGCATCACACTTTGACACATATCATAGGTCCACATGCAAGGTTTGGTGGGGTTCCGGTGCTCCGGCGGTCGTTATCCCCTCCTCCCCCAAAACAGCGGAACGCGTGCCCGGCGGGTCTACCCCCTAGATTTCTCCGCGCGAGGGTGCACCAATGTAACTTTTCATTATTTTAGGTTTGTTTAGTACATATACACATGGAGAACCAAAGATTGGGACCCTTTGGCACATATACCGAGCAGCCTAGAGCCATTATCACACGATCGACGGTGTGCTCGATCTACCGGTTAGGGTTAGGTGTAGGGTTAGGGCTAGGGTTTAGGGGCTAGGGCTAGGGTTTAGGTTAAAGGGTAAGTATTTATGGTTAGGTTTAGGTTTAGGGTTTAGGGTTAGGGTTAGGGTTTATGATGCATGCTTCGCAGCCTCCGGCGTCGTGGTTTAGGGATTTAGAGGGGTTTAGGGCTCGAAGCCTCCCGGCTTAGGGTTTAGGGTTTAGGGGAGCTACTTTTGCACCATTAGACCTTGCACCACACTTTGACACATATCATAGGTCCACATGCAAGGTTTGGTGGGGTTCCGGTGCTCCGGCGGTCGTTATCCCCCTCCTCCCCCAAAACAGCGTGAACGTGTGCCCCGCGGGTCTACCCCCTAGATTTCTCCGCGCGAGGGTGCACCAATGTAACTTTTCATAGGTTTAGGTTTGTTTAGTCCATGGACATATGGAAAACCATGTGTGGCACCCTTTGGCACAGTCTAGCCCCCGATATACCCGCGGCGGGACACTTCAGCGTACACGTCCGGGAATCGTTAAGTATTATCGCCCGAAGGTGAGGAATGTCGGACCGGGGATCCATGCCATGCACCATTTTGTGAATCACACCTTGCATCACACTTTGACACATAGAATAGGTCCACATGCAAGGTTTGGTGGGGTTCCGGTGCTCCGGCGGTCGTTATCCCCCTCCTCCCCCCAAAACAAGCGGAACGTGTGCCCCAGCGGGTCTACCCCCTAGATTTCTCCGCGCGAGGGTGCACCAATGTAACTTTTTAATTCTTTTGGTTATGATTTAGGGTTAGGGTAAGGTTTAGGGTTAAGGGTTATGGTTAGGGATTTCGGGTTGATCTGCAACTCCCGCGTTAGCAATTGAAGTTGCGTCTACCCCCCTTGATTTTTCCGCGTGAGGTGAACCGGATTGAATCACATATTTATTGAAAAGCATGGGACATATATTATTACATAATACACATTTTGAAAAAACAAGTTTAATATAAATTTTAAATAAAACTTAATGTTATCGATAATTAAAATGGTAAAAATAAAAAATCCTTTGCCGTGCGTAAGCCCACGGCAAAGAACTCGCCGCACGGCAAAGGGTCCTTTGCCGTGCGCTTCTCCCTTGCCGTGCGCTTCTCCCTTTGCCGTGCGTAAGCCCACGGCAAAGAACTCGCCGCACGGCAAAGCGCCCCCGCCGCACGGCAAAGGCTCGCGCACGGCAAAGCCACTTTCACTTAACCCTAAACGTCGATCCGACCGGGTGTGTTTCCGGCCAATCGAGCACGCGCCCGCACCCCCGCCTCCTCCCACGCGCCAAGCGCCGCCGCCCACCTCCTCGCTCTCCTCCGCCCCTCCGGCCAGCCGCCGTCGCCAGCCCCCACCGCCCACGCCGCCGCCGCTGCTGGCCCCACCCGCCCACGCAGCCGCCGCCGGCCTCCTCCCACGCAGCCGCCGCCGGCCTCCTCCTCCTCCTCCCACGCAGCCGCCGCCGGCCTCCTCCTCCCACGCAGCCGCCGCCGGCCTCCTCCTCCCACGCAGCCGCCGCCGGCCTCCTCCTCCTCCTCCCACGCAGCCGCCGCCGGCCTCCTCCTCCCACGCAGCCGCCGCCGGCCTCCTCCCGTGCTTCAAGGTAACGCACCGTCCGGGTTTTTTTTTCTGCCACGGTTAGGGTTTGTTAGGGTGCGTTGCCGTAGGCTCTGGTTTACCCTCCCTCGGTATCTGACCCGCGCAAATTGCCGCCGCCGAGAAGGGGGAAGCAAATCCAGCTCGAGGGACTGCATTTCGGCGGGAATTCCGGCTCCTCGTCAGTCGTTGCTAGCTCGTAGTGGAGTGGAGTGGACACCGCAGCCGCGACGTTGCTCGTCACGTGGTCGGGGTGATTGGGGTTGGGGTTCTGTCGGCCCGGTTCGGTAGGGGCTGCTATTTTCGTGGGGGTAACGGGCGCAATTCTGCTGCCAGCGGGCGTGCCCTCGAGGATTATTCTTTAGATTTTGCCGTGATCGGTGGTTTTAGCCGCCGGGGAGGATCTAGCAGGGTGTCCTTGAGTTGGGCATATGACTGCGTATGGAAAGCTTCCAATTCCAACTTGGGAGCCCGCCGCCGCCCGCGGTGAGAATTTTGTGTGTGCGAGTGAAGGCTATTTTACCTTGGCATTGTCTTCTCATGGCTGTTCATGGGCATGGAGGAGATGATAGTATAATCCGGTTCTAAACTTCCAACTGGGATTTTAGTTTAGTATGAATTAGATATAGGATTTTAGTTTAGTATAATATTTTAGTGTTTAGTATAAATTAGAAATAGGAATTTAGCTTTGAAAAAGGTGTTTATGATACGGATATGTTAAAACTAGCCCCATATGGCAAAAATAAGATAATGTGCCGGAAGGAAATTCTTTATGGTGAAGTAATATTGTTATACCACTATTGTAAAAAATTCTTGTTCACTTGCATGACTATTTTTCTCGTTATGCAGGCGATGCTTCGAGGTGGACACGAGGGGCGGCGTCGCGGGGGTGTTTGACGGGGCGTTCCGGATCTTCTTCGGCGATTCTCTCAGAGGGTCGTTGATCTTCTTCGCTTGTTGTCGATCACGCTTCGAGGGTGAGAATCCGTTCGCCTCTCTTGTACCTAGGTTTTTTTTTGTGTCTAGATCACCAAGTCCGTCGCGATACCTAGGCGTCTCTTCCCGACCGTAAGGGTTACGCGGATAAATATGCATTAGTGGTCTCGCATATTATGAACCGTAACTCTTACGGCATTTATCGGGACAGCCGGCGGATGCGTAGTTGGGTACGTTCTCCGTGCTCTACCCCGATCCGAGACAGGATTTCGGTAGCGCCTCCCCGTTGTTCTCCGGATGCACACCCCTCTCGGCTTTTTGCCGAGACGTGTATCGGGAGAGCAGCGGGGAGGTGCTGCCGAAATTCTGTCTCGGATCGGGGTAGAGCTGGGAGAACGTACTCAATCTACGGATCCGGCGGCTGCTAGGAGCCCACCTAGTAGAGTTTCAGGTTGATGCACGCGTAAAATAAATAAATATATGATGCATTTATTTCGTATTTGATATATAAATGCTATGTTCGTCTGTTTTGTTGCTGATTAGAGGATGGATAATCGTGGCTGGATGTACGATGGCAGAATCGGTCGGTGGAACTATACTCGATGAATGGGGAGAAAAGACCGAGCAGTTTGTGGATAGGGCGTTTGCCATCCCTAGCAGACCTATAAGTGTTTGGTGCCCTTGTAGTAAGTGCGCTAACCGAAAGGCACAGGACAAGGAAACTATGAGTATGCACCTGATCAAGTTTGGGTTCACACCGTCCTACGGGATTTGGACTTACCATGGAGAAAAGGCAAAGAAACGTGCTAGGAAGGAGGTGCGGCAGATTCAACCTAGGGGGGAATATGACACTGGTTTTGATAGGTGCTTAGAAAACTTGGCTAATGGTAATGTGCCTGAAAGCTCTCATGTAGAGGTGGAGACACCTCAGGATGCGGAGACAAGTGAGGACCCGGAGGAAAACACAAAGGAGTACTATGAGGCTCTGTTTGCTTCGCAGAAACCCCTACATGAAAATACAGAGGTTACCCAACTAGATGCCATCGCTCGCCTTATGGCCTTGAAGTGCCATAGGAACTTGTGCAGAGATGGGTTCGATGAACTTCTGGTCATCGTAGGCAGCCTTCTGCCGAAAGGGCACCTCTTGCCGCAAAACTTCTACTATTCGACCAAATTGCTCAGTGACCTCCTACGCTTGTGCCCAACCCGCTACTTGTGCTTGTTCAATATGCAAATGTTCATTCCATCAACCTGCTTATAGATTATATGTCACAAGGCAATGACAATGAGGCCGGCGGAAGCGGAGGAGGACAAGGTTGATGGCATGGTCTTCGTGCACTCGTCGTCGTTGTAATGGATTGTTCGCACTTGTTATGGATTGTAATAATGGACATTGCTATGCATGAACTATGTGTGCTCGATGTGGACTCTATGTAACGGATTGTATGCATGAACTATGTGTGCTCGATGTATTTGTGGTGTTGTTGATGTGTTTGGTGATCTTATGTTGATATATATGTTATATATGCTATATTTGTGAAATGCAATATTTGAAATGCAGGGATAATTGAAAAATAGCAAAAAAATGAAAAAATCAGGCCCCTTTGCCGTGTGTGTGCACACGGCAAAGGACATTTGGTCTCTTTGCCGTGCGCACACGCACGGCAAAGGGGCCACGTGTCGCCCAACTGTGCTCCTGGGAGCTCCTGGGGGGCGTGCCTGTAAGGGGCTTTCCCGTGCGTGGCAGAGCAAGGCCGCACGGCAAAGCTACGCACGGCAGCGAATGTTGCGCACGGCAACGCTTGGCGCACGGCAAAGAAATATGGCGCACGGCAAAGCAAAGTCGCACGGCAGCGATGGCAGCGCACGGCAAAGAGTCCTCGCACGGCAGCGTTCGCAGCGCACGGCAGAGAGAGCGACGCACGGCAAAGGGCTTTGCCGTGCATTTCCTGCATGCGCACGGCAAAGGTTGCTTTGCCGTCGAAGCCGTTGCCGTGCACACTTTGCCGTGAGTGCACGCACGGCAAAGCCGTTGCCGTGCGTACAGGCCTCTTTGCCGTCCAAAGCCTCGCACGGCAACGGCTTCTTTTCCCGTAGTGGAAGCACACAGATTCTCACCTTCGTTTGAATTTTTGCATTTATTTACACAGCTTGGTTATCAAAAAAAAATTGACATTGCTTCGAAACGATATTTTCTGAACTGGTGTGATTTACCTCACATAGCATATTTGCCACCACTTATTTACTTTATGCAGGTACTTGCACACTCGCTAGAGCAACGACAATATGGCTGCACCGGATGGGAAGAAATGCCTTGAGGGAACGAGATGGTGCAATGTATTTAGGTGCCTCGCCGCCGGAGCCCTGGCCATGGCGAACTGGATAGGTGGATCGATCAGTGTGCAGCTCTTGAGCCAAGGAAATGATGAGCATATATCGTGTGCTCTGACATATGAGGCATACACCGATCGCGTTGCGCAACTACCGCGGCGTGAATGGCAGTAAAAAGAGCGTGGCTGATGCATCACACGAACTAGTACTAGCATCAGCGGCCGTTCATGCCTGCAATAGGAGCGTGGAGAGATTTGCCTGAAGCCAAGCAAATCCTGCAGCAGGATATTCAGACTTCCAGACCACAAACCGCTGGAAAGCTAGCAGCGAGACCAACCTTATGTACACCAGGATTTCAGTGGGTCAACTCGCGCCTTTGCCTGTCTCCCACACTCATGTCGACAGGGTGTAGCAGTGAGACCAACCTTACGATTATTCCCACGGGAAATTTGAGTCGGATATGTGGCGTGTGCCAAAGCACATAGATTCTCGCCTTCGTTCAAATTTTGCATTTATTTACACAGCCTGCTATGTTGAAAAAATATTACATTGCTTGGAGACTGTATTTTCTGATCTCATGTGATTTACCTCAGAATGCACATTTACCACACTTTGTTACTTTGTGCTGGTACTTGACACACTCGTTAGAGCAACGACAATATGGGTACACTGGATGGGAACCAATACCTTGAGGGAGAAACAAAATGGTGAAATGTAACACCTATAGGAACTGACTGATTCTAAGTTGATTGAGAATTTACTTATTTCTCGGTTAGGTGATGTCATTAAATTTCAGCTCCAACTCGTACTTAGTTCAAGAGAGGATAGTGGTTTGTTTATTTATTCCTTCTTTATTATTCTACCAGTTCCAGTGAATAATGCATATAAATTTTGTCAAAAGTCAATGCAACCGAAATTTGACCAATTGTATAGAAAAAATAAAAAAATACACAATATCTACTTAATATCAATAGATTCACCATAGAATATATTTATAATATACGTATTTCACGTTGGATTTTTTATATTATTTCTATATATTCCAAACTTAGTAAGGTTTGGTTATTGATTTAATTATAAAAGCTTTATTTATGAGAACAGAGGGTATCAGATCTTGCCTCTTATGGACTGCATGACTAGAGAAATATATTTGGATGACTGATATAGGCTATAGCTAAGACCACCTGTTTGGAGCGTACATGTTCACTTCGATCCGATGCATAAAGCTAGGAGTCAGTAACAGTACGTATACTGGATCATACATATGGGCTGTAACATTGACTGAAAATGAGATGGAACTCAGTCAACCGGCCGTTCGGCTTGTCACTACCACGCAGTACTATTCACACCAATTTGATGCAAAAGCTAGTACCATCATGTGGCTGTCTTCTTTCTCCACGAGCCTGTTGCAGGTTGGAACGTTAAAGCACGGCCGGTCACACTCTTGTTGCGCCCAGTGATCCTCAAGCTGCAGTTGTGCCACGGAATCGGTGTGCCACACACCGCCACCACACCATTATATACTCACCTTTATTCTCCTGGAGATGCAAGCCATTGCTCTCACCATGGCCAAGCTCCTCGTCTTCCTCCTGGCGCTCGCTCTCGCCGCTGCCACCAACGCCGGAGCAGTCTCCGCCACCGCGGTGGATGAGGACAACCTGGCGCAGCGGCGGGAGACCATGGCGGAGCTCGTCCGGATTTTCTCCAACCCCGTGACCGCGGCAGCAGCCGATACCGAGACGGTCTATCGGCTGGCGGCGTTCATGAAACGCGAGATCGGGCCGCTGGGGACCATCGTCGGCGCAATCCGCAACATGCCGGAGGACAGTGCCGCCGACGCCCGCAGCAAGGAGGAGGCGTCCGACGCCGCCTTTGAGCTCGTGATGCGCCACTTCCGGCATCTCATGCCTCAAGGGCCCGGCAAGACCGACGATCTGTAATATGCATGCATGCATGCAACATGCTGGTTTCGTCTTAGACTTTACATAAGTTGATCGTGTTTTCTAGGGCTCGAGGCATCTGCCTTTTATTTCCCTAATTAAGCCGTTTCCCCTCGGTGCACCACATTTGCTTGTTCATCGTCGGAGAGCATGTATGGTCTGTAGTTTTCCTTTTCCATGTAGTATTGCAGTATCTTGTGTTGGAAATTTTTCGTTGGGTTTAGGCATCGTTCGATTGTTTTTAAACTACTAATCATTGGAGCCGTGTACTTTGTATTAGGGTTTAGGAACTATTGGTGTAATAGTAATGGCCAAATGCATGCGAGTTGGTACACTCACTAAAACGTACGCTGGCAATCATATCCTATCTCTCGACGCTAGCTCCTCTTGGGCTCTTGGCATCCAACATACATATATTTCTTCAACATTCGCTAGGGCCTCTCATGAGCTCTTTGGTTACTTCTTAGTACGTACTACCTCTCTCTTATGCATTAGATGACTAAAAGTATATCTGGACAACGTATTTGAGAGATTTTGAATGAGGGCCGGCCTACATATGTGCACAAGTTGAAAGAGCTGTTCCCAAAAAGATATTTGGTGTTTGTGTATTACAATTTTTTTTACAGAAAAATAATAGGGGTGAAACTTCCTGCTGCTGTATTTTTCAGTTCATAAAATATTTACATGGGCAGAACATCAAGTTCTAAAGTACATTATTTCGGAGGTGTGGCTCATACCTATACTAAAACAGTTTTGCTAAATCTCAATAAAGTGAGAGTTAGCTTAAAGCTCAGTAGAATCTCCCACCGTTCAAATCGCGTCAAGATCCGTGCATCATCTTCTACCTTGGACACAAAGAGTGAGTGGAGGGAGGAGGGAGGGGGCGGGGGAACGTCCGCCGAGCCGGTGCCGGCGACGGCGCGGCTGGCCACGGTGGAGAGGACGACGAGGATGAACCTTATGGTTTAGGGTGCGGGTGTGGGGTGCCGGCTCCGGAGATAAATAGGCGGGGTTTAGAGGGATGGCAGGGGTGGCGGTGGATCGGCGGTGGGGGCGATCTTGGGGCAGGGCGGGGAGGCGAGGGGCGCGTGAGCGCGCCGGCCGCGGGCGGGGTGGACGGCGGTCCGGGCGACGGTGGTTGCGGAGGAGGCTAGCCGGAGGCGGAGAAGAAGTTGTTGAGAGTTAGTTAACTCTCAGTTAACTGAGATCTAGATGGACCCTAAAATACCACGTTAACATTTTTTCCACCCATTTACACACTATGCATAAACCATAGTCGATTAGAAACATATCTAATGTTATCCCAAAAAAATATGAAATATACTTGTAATCTTCTTGAAATTACTGAAATTTGTGTGTGAGTTTCGAAATTTATCTGATGTTTTTGCCACAATGACATATCACAGAAAATAATTGAAAACCAAATAATAAAGTTGTCAAGTTCAGAATTTCCGGAAATTTTACCAAAAGGTAGCCGCTAGAAATGTTTTTCTGCATTTTTTTTACGAGAGACTGAGAGTAGAGATGCCGAGATGCATAAAGCTAAGAGGCTAAGACAATGTAGTAGATCGTGCCATTTGTGAAGCAAAGGTTAGAGATTGGAAACCAGTCAGCCTGGCGGGTCACTCTATCCTGTACTACACTACTACTACTCACATGCATCCTTGTGAAGCTAGAGCTGATAGTTCAAATGAGGTTGTTGGAACGGTCAAAAATGCAGCTTCGTCAGTCACATCTTGTGTCCAGTCTTCACGCTGCGCTTACACTGCACCAACTGCTAGCAAGCAGGCGGCCGTTGCGCAACACGAAAGTGCCCTAGTGCCTGCCACTGCAACTGCCCCGTCATATATACTGAGCATCTTCCTACTCCAAGTCCAAGAGATGCAATCGCTTCACTCCCCTCCCCACACCATGGCCAGGCTCATCCTCTTCTTGCTCGTCCTTGCTCTGGCCGCCAGCTACAGCAGGCACGGGGGAGCAGCATTCGCCGCCGGCTGGGACGACGACGACCTCCCGCAGCGGCAGAAGGCCATGAAGGAGGCCCTCGGGGTGATGTCCAGCTACAAGCACGAACGCGACCCCGCCGAGCCCGTCCAGCGGGCGATGGCGTTCATGAACGCCGAGCTCGAGCACCTGCGGCCCATCGCCAAGGCCGTCCACAACATGCCCGAGAACACCCCCGCCGAGATCCGCGCCAAGGAGGAGGCCCGCGCCGCCTCCCACGAGCTGCTCACTCGCCACCTTAGCAAGCTCCTCCCCGGCGGCTCCGTCAAGATCACCGACGATCTGTAACTTACGTAGATTGTTGTCTCTAGGCCACTCCATTTATTTCCCTAATGAAGCTCCTTGTCAGTGCACCACACTTGTTTGTTCGTGGTCGTCGGAGCATGTGAGCGCCTAGGTTTCTTCTTGTGTTCTGTTTGTTCTCTGCTGTCTTTAGTGTATTCTTCCCTCTGGGGGCTACCCTTTAGTTTGTAACTTGCATCCATCCATGCGTGCTGGTTTCATCTTACACTTACATCGTCGGACCATGTCAGCGCCTAATGCAAGGCAAGCTATTCCCTGCATTCGCTTGTTCTTGTCATCTGTTTCGATATCTCTAATTAAACGTATTCCTCCATATTCGTGCCACTCCCTTCAATTTGCTCTATGATAAGTCAGCACTTTTCAGTTATGTGGCTTTTATATATACTGTGATTTTTTTGATGTAATAAACCAAGGTTCTTTCTTTGTGGCACGACGACTGTAATGCTTAAACTAATTAATCAACATGCCACACTTTCTGTGAGAGAAAAAATATAGGTGAGCCAAGTTCAATAAATTAACACCCAAGTATGTACGTGGACATTGGTTACAATTTCCAAATTTAAGTCGCCATTTTGTTGGGTATGTTCAGAAATTTTGTGACCCCCCGAGGGAAAGCATTGTTAGGACTTTGTTCACTAACTAAATGGAAATTACTAAATACGAGCTGAAATAACCGTCCCTCTCGCTAGACAAAATTTTGAATTGGTGAAGTGCGGTATGAGTGTATGACCTAGTCGCCTCCTCACAAACCAGCCGCAACCCACTGCCTCCACTTTAACTCGGTTCCCCTCTGCTCCGTATGACTTGCTGGGGTTGGGAGGGATGGAGCATCCGATCTATGTTTAGGATTTCTTTTGTAATCGTTGGAGACAGTTGATGTATACCTACTATATGTTATTTACTACTTTAAATATATATGGTATTGATTGTCAATTTTCTTTTATAGAGAACTTCACAAGACACACGTGACTTTGGGGCAATAATTGAGACCTTGCTTGTATGAGGGATGGGACTAGCAGCTTACACTTCATCATCTAAGTGATGGCCCACCAACACAGAGCCAATCATTTGGGCACAATGTACAATCTGGCCCACGTAGTTGGCCACATTTCTTCTAGTGCCTATAAAACAAATCATAACTCCATTTCTTCCTAAAGAATACAAGAACCCTCGTTCCAGTGACCACTTCCGACTCTCCACTCCTCATGTAGCGCTCTCCATGTCTCCCTCAATCCGGCCCAACTCGACAGGGCAAACCCTACTCACCAACTTGTATCCCTTACTACCGCTCTTCACACTAATAACCTAGAAACCTAAAAGAGATAGTCCGTGATAAAAAAAAGGACATGCAGGTTGTCTACAATGAGCCGTGTAGTCACCCAACATTTGACAGCTACTGATTTAAATTTCTGAACGAATGTATAACGTCGTGTGCTAGTGAACTAGTCACAAACGGCGAGATATCCGGAGGGAAATGGCACATGGGAGGATGATCACCACCCATTACGTAGTATCCTACATACATGATGCCTTCCACACCGCCATTGTCACTTTCATTTTCCTAGTAATAGGGACAATCATCATGATCTGATGTCATTAACAACACCTTGACCCCATAGGGATTTTGTACTTTTGTTTTAAGCAACGATGGTGGGAGAAATGGATATGGTTTCTGCGCACGTCGGGGCATCCGCTTGTTGGCACGCGTACTGACTTGGAGCATGTTGGTCCCAAGAACAGCGTGTGTGTTCTCATAGGTTGTTCACCTCTACCCATTTGTACCTCATAGGGTAGATAATTTTCATTTCTATGCTTGTATCTACTGGCTCGTCGATGGGGAAGCGAGGCTTGCAGGGGTTGCGCAAGTAGCGCGATCACCAATTGTGGTTACTTCCCATAGCCAGAAGCATGCCGCTTAGCTCAACAATGTACCTAGCGTGCTTGTCGGGACTCTCCCAGTAGTTGTTGAGAATGCTCAACCAGTGGATGTTCAAGAGCACCAATGCGTGCGCCATGTCTGTCCACGGCTCCACGCCCTCAAACTTGACAAGCCCCCTTGCGCGTCGTGTGCTCGCCTATTTCCACGAAGCCCAGGAGCTTGGAAACCAGGACTCCTCCCACCGATAGTAAAATAGCCAACACATGGGTGACTCAAATAGGCAATTTCACTTCTAACTGGATCAAGACCACCAAGCTGGGCTACAAATCGCCTCCTAGTATGGATCATGAAGATGTGTCGCCGCCTCCACCAAGAAACATGAAAAAAAGTAGATCCCGTACAACCCCTAAACATAAATCAGAAAGCTTCGCCGTGTATCATAACCATCATCTATGCCACGACCTCAGTTGCACAGTTTGGACGCTCCTAGCCATCTCGGCATTCAATCTCCGCTAATGCGCACGCTGCCCAAGGAGGATGCATGGGCGTAGTGGCATGGCCACCACTAAGAAGATTAGGGTCGTCCGGATGTTCGACCACGAATGATGTGGACACCACGAGAGTCTCCCGCAACGCAAAGTGGGCAATCTGCAACGAGGTGGGCTGGAAGGATAGGACACTAGGACGGTGGCGGTTAAGGATTCGCTGGCCGGCTGTCCCCTAGGAGCTAGTTCGGTATATGTTAGAATAATTTTACCATGTTTGAAATGTTATTTGGAATATATAAAAAGATACACTTGGGAAAGGAAACATATCGAACCTAGGCACGTGTTATTTCTCGATATAACTCTAATAATGAAATCTTTCTCAATGAAGTGCAGGTAAAAAATCCAACTTACAATCCATATCAATTCTAGAAGAGAATACGAACATGTAGGTGGATAAATAATATCCAAAACTAGCTCATGCTGAATTTGCTAAAAAAAAGTGATATGTTTGCTCTCTATCTCTAGGTACCACATGACACAATGGCTTTTTTAATTTTTTTTTTTTAAAATACAGACTTAAGTTTCCAGAAACATGGCGATGCGCCTGAGGTCTAGGTATTTTGCCAGCTTGAAAAATAAGCTGCCTGCTCCCAAGCTTCTCTCATAAGACACTTTTTAGCTGAGGCTTTTGTATTAGTTATATCCCATAACTAATTTAGATATCCGGATAATAAATCTGGTGCGTATAAAAGAAGCCAGAGAAGCGTTCAAAAAAAAAAGGCCAGAGAAGGAGAAAAGGAGCAGCTATTATTTTTCGCATATCAAAACTGTATTTTCCACTCCTAAAGTACCGCTTCAAAGACAAAAAAAAAAAGTATCGCTCCGGCGGCTGCGAGTGTTCTCATCCCCGCCGCCGCCGGCATTGCCGACGCCGAGGTCGCCAACACGATCCCCGCGACCACCGACGCGGAGATGGAGGAGGCAGAGATCGCCGACAACGACGACTCAGCCGGCGCCGCGCACGGGCAGGCTAGCGGCCAAACGCTCAAGCACGGCTGGGCCTTCTGGCTCGTCAGCCCGCAGGTGGGGGCCAGGAGGCAGGTCGCCTCGGAGAGGACCGTCTACACCTTCTCCACCGTCGACGAATTCTGGAGGTTTTATCCCCCAACCCTTGGCCTCCTCAAAAAACCCTCGTCCGATGTATTCTCGATTTCTCGGCTGATTGCTCGTAGGAGGGAGTCATTGCTGTAATTTCAGATGTCTCTCAACATATTCGCCTTAGGGAACGCATGAAACTTTTCAATCGCTGATACGATGCCCTCAATCAACTGTAGCAGCGAGTTTCTTAGTGAATTTCATCTGCGTTTTTCTTTTTCTTTCTTGGGGCTGAAAATGAGATGTATATAGGTTACATTTAGCTAGATGGCTACAACACACACTCTTATTTTCCAAGCCTCGTACAATGGGGAAAGTAATTTTGGGTACCATGGTATACTGAAACTTCAACAGTATGATTGTAATTGATATTAACTATGATGCTCTTTCGATCAAGTGTTTGGAGATATGTGAAAAATCCACCTACGACGTTTAAGTGAGGAGTGTACATTGGCTGACCTCCTGGATTGTCTTCCCCCTGATGATAATACCTGTTGTTACTCACAACATATTTCAGGGGGATTTTTTGTTGTTGATAATGGCTTGCTTAGGAAATCAGGATATGTTCGTCTTGATAATTCATTCTTTATTTACTGAAATTTTTAACCTTTTTCGTTTACTAGATTAATGTATTCCTTTATGGCTAACGAGTTGGATGGAATTTCAGCCTTTACAACAGTATCCTTCACCCCAGCAAATTGGGTGTGGGAGCTGACCTGTACTGCCTCAAGGATAAGATTGAGCCGAAATTGGGAGACCCCATTTGTGCAAATGGAGGTAAATGGACCATCAGTTGCGGCAAAGGGAAATCTGACACATTGTGGGTGCATACAGTAAGCGTCTTTTGCCTCGTTCTTGTGGACACTTACCTTACCTGCAAATTCCACCCTAAATACCTTTTCACAACTCCATGTTTAGTTACTGCCATTGATTGGTGGACGATTCGAATATGGGGATGAAATTTGTGGAGCAGTCCTCAGCGTGCGTCGGACACAGGAGATGATAGCTGTATGGACTAAAGATTCTGCTAATGAACCTGCTCAGGTATAAGTTCTCAAATTCATACTGAAGTCTATTGTTTCACTGCAGGCGACAACTGTGTAATTTGCAGCTCCATAGATTTTAAATTTGACAAATGTAAGCACTTATAGTGTTGGGACTGTTAGTTTTTTTACCTTGTCATCTGTCAGTTAAGCCTTGTTTTCGTTTTTGTGTTATTTGTAAACTGGGACAGGGGTCATCTAGGTAGGCCATGTCCTGAACAATGTGACTCCGTCACTAGGACTGCATTTTAGTCAGCAGACAAGGGATGGGTCAGTGGTGTTGTTGTAAAGAGGGGTTGGGAGGTGACTCGCATGACCTGGTGTATGCCGCTTGCTGGCACAGCTCTCTACTGGAGGTGTTTCCACTCTGAGTAATAGCGAAGGAAGTTTGCCCCAAGTGTGTAGGGGGGCTGGATAATCACCGTTTTCTGATACTCTGTTCTTGGTTTATGCGCGTGTGTGGGCTCTGAAGCTGTTCGTCAGTTTGCCTCACATATTCATATGTGTGTATTTCAAGTTCCAGTCAGTCCACCATGCATGCATAGGGAGGATGAGGGAGACTCTGTGCCCATCAGGGACCTTGACATAGAAATGGACGAGCTAGATGTGGTGAGCAAGTGGGCATGTGCCAAATGTCGTTCTGGAAACTAGAAACGCTATTTTAACTATATGGTTTTCTGAATATCTGAACAGTACAACATATAGAACTGAAGAAACTTATATTCCTCAAATGATATATGCAGTACTGCGAACAGCAGAACATTGTCGGAGAAACTTAGACCTTAAAGGATTGCCATCTTTGGTTGTACTATGCATCTATGTTGTGGTTTCCAACATAAATTATCCTAGGTAAAAGTGTAATAGTTTCCGATAAAATAGCGTGTTGAGCTGTGCTGTATGACTGAAATTTTTCAATGATTTTTAAAATAAATTGCAACATTTTTATGATAAATGTAAGGCATAATATTTCCAAAGCTTCTTTGATAAATGTATGTCATGGATGTAGGATAAATGAAGTATATTACGCATCATGCTGGTACTTATTTTCTCTGCCTTTGTACTAGCACCCATGCAAAGTACTCCCTCACCTCTGTAAATGATCAGAGGTCAGTCTTATCATCTACCTTTGTGCAAAGTCCAAAAATGCCACACATGAGTCTACAGAGGGAGTATTATACTATTATTAGCTGTTTATTTCGTACCGAACTTAGAGTAGGTTGGTGCTCCGTGGGGATATTTTTCTGAGGTGTTTCTATTTGTCCTGAATATCTTTCTTATATTGTCTAAGTTCATTCTGTTAGATCATCAACATATCCAGTTGTGCTGAACAACTTTTGTTTTTTTATCAGAAAATCATCAGCAATCAGTGGAAGGAATTCATGGATTACAAGGACTCTATTGAGTTTATTGTTCATGATAGTGGAGCGCCGGTACAATGCTGGTCTACCAAGTTTCCCCAGGATCTCTTTGGTATCATCTACGACAGGGTGCCGGATCCGCGCAGCCGTGTGCGTTTTGCTGCTGTCTGCAGGTCGTGGTTTGCTACAGCTTCACAGCATCCCGCGCCGCCCGCACTCCCGTGGATGCTCCTCTTGCCACGTGATGGCGACAAGATGAAGCGCCTTTACTGTCATGAGGAAAACCAGATCCTGCGTGTCCTGGCCCTGAGAGGTTTCAAAGACCACTGGTTCATTGGCTGTCACGAAGGTGGCTGGGTTGCCACATATGATCCGGGCCCTTTCAAAATCGTTAACCTCTTCTCAGGCTTTGAGGTGGCGCTCTCCGAGAAGCAGAAGTGGATTCCCCGCTCTGGTCGCCTTTGCAAAACGATGATTTGGAATATCATCTTCTCCAAACCACCCACTTCGAGCGACTGCATCCTCGCCGCCATCACGGATGTTTCTCCTCTTGCGCTCTGTAGGGTTGGCTGTCCAGATGGTGGGTGGACGACACAAGAACGACGATACAGTGTCGGGCTTGCGGATATCACCTTCTGGAATGGTGAGCTCTATGGCCTCACGCGAGAGTTCTTTGAACTTGTCAAGTTGGAGATCGGTATAAACAAAGATGGCGCGCCAGTGGTCACGAGTGTCAATCGGCCAGTGGTCACCACGGAACACCAGGCGCGTCCTGCCTGGTACATCGATGTGGATGTCAGCTACATTTTTGAACTGAATGGCAAGCTTGGGATGGCTGTGAAGTTTCCGTGGTCACCCAACTTCAGACCTTACTTCAAGGTGTTTAACCTCGTTCACACCAACGCTGGCGAGAGGATGGCAGGCACGTTCAAATGGGAGGAGGTGACAAGCTTGGGTGACTTTGCCCTATTTTTGGGTCCAAATTGCTCCAGGGCTGTGCACGTGCCGGAGCACAGGCATGGCGGCGTGCAGAGAAACCGCATCTACTACATCCACCGTAGTTGCTTAGGGAGGAACGTGGTCCCAGAGGATGACCTGGTGTTCTTGGCAATCTCGAACAACGATGGCGACCCTGTGTACTTCAAGGAAGATGACCATGATGGCGTGGATATGATCAGGGCGGTAGGATACTACGCGAGGAGAGGCCCTTATCCTCCCATGTGGCTTCTCCCTCCATATTTTTAGAATGCGCGCTATCTCTGTTCCTTTTTGTTTCTGAGTAAGAACAATTTTTTTGGATTACTGGTAGTGTTTAAGCTATTCAGGATTTCAGACTGAAGATGGTGTATGGTTCCTGTCTGCTTCTGTACTTACCTTTTTCTGATTTTATTTATCGTGATCTTTACCCGGTCTTGACAAGCTTGCAACTTCCTGGCAGTATGTGCATGCCTGAAAACTGTTTTGTACCCATTGTTGCCTGCTCGTAGTTCGAATTATGCTTGTGTTTTGGAACGAGTATAATGTCTTCAATATAATAATGCGGTAATTGATTGTTGCAAGATGTTTACCACTATAAGGAAAAGTCTTTAGAACATCCGCTGATGGATCAGCCGGTATGACCCTCTCGTCGCGCGGTCGAAGCAAACCTGAAGCCCCACCTCACCCACCTTCTCTGTATCCTTCCAGATAAGAAGCTGTTGTGCAGACCAGCCGGATGGCATAGCGCCACCGCCGTCGCTTTCCGTTGCCGTTGTGCGTCCATGGCTGAGATCCGCCGCCATGTGAATTGCGCCGCTGCTCCACTACTCCATGACAATTTTGTAGTAGAACTCTGGTGAGATCGATGTCGAGTCTCGCTGCCCCTGCCTTCCCTACTGCTTGTGCTTGACCGCTGCTTCCTCCGCCAAACCTCTTCCGCGCCATTCACGGCTCCTTCGCCGGAGCTCCTCCGTCCTCCATGGACATGGTCATAGCAGACCTATCCACCGAACATTGAGAATTCAACGCCTGACACTGAATTAGTTCGAGGGTCACTGGGTCTGGCTATGATGAACCTCCGACGAGCCTGATGCATGTTGGACGAGCTCAAATTGGCGGATGGTGGTGTTGCCATGGTCAACACTGGAGTTAGGTTGTGGGGAATTTTCTCGATGTTACATACAACATATCAATTTGATATATAGGTATCCATATTTTTTTTGTTGTATGCGTATAAGCAAAGTGCTACAAGTAATATGTGCATAGGCTAAGACTACAAAGGGATTGCAGAAATGTTACATACGTGTTGTTATAATATTAGATAAGTTCATAAAAAAGTTAGATATACCGCAGAAAAATGTCACAAAATAATGTAACATTTTCAAAAATGTACATCTGAAAAAAAATGTTACATTTAAAATTATTTTGTACCATTGACGAATTTTTTACACCATAATTTCACGACTTGATAGACTAGAAAAAATATTAAGGATATATGTTACGTATTTTGAAAAAGAATGATGGCTCACGAGACGGCATTTGACCTGGATCATTGCAAAATGATGTCTCTCAATGGTAAGGAAATCGGTAATAGTTAACTTCTCGGTCGGTTTGGGAGTAGCGATTAATCGGAATTCAGACGATTAACTGATTTAATCGGTCGGCTATTAATAGGTGCAACCTACACAAATTAACACTTAAAACAGTTTATATAAGAAAAATAATAGTATATGAGCCTCTATATGTCTGTCTCTATTTCTCTAGAGCCTAAAATCCTAGAAAAACGTGTACGTTGCTACTTCGTGACCTAATCTTCAAGATCACGAGATAATCAGGATCCACTAGCCGAAGCCGCCTTCCTTCCTTCTACTTCTTCTCATCTCACCTTTGAAGTTTATCTTCTCCCACCACCTACCTAGGGTAGGACCCCTCTTACAACTCATCCACCTAACCTATTGAAGGCGTCCTTGAGATCCTAGACGAGCTCCTCAAGGTGGTCGAGCTCCTGTATCTGAGGTTTGGGCAAGTGCGAGCAGCTGGTCTGGGAGGGAAATAAACTAGTTAGCGACAGTGGAAATCGAGCTACTGAAGTCTGCAATCAAGCTGGAGCTATGCAAAACCTACTTTATTGGGGAGGGGTAGCCTATGTACTAGCGATATGCATTAAAAAAATTATAACTTTTTTGACCAAGTGTAGTAGTTAATCAGGAACATACCTCGTAATCAGGCTGCGGGCTAAAGGATTAACAGAAGCGATTAATGGTAATCGACATGGTCAGGCCCTAGTAGAAATTAATCGGCCTAGTAATCGGTAAATCGGCGTAGTTTTTGAACAGTGATATCTCTACATGTGTGCATCTTTATTTGTTTTCATCTAAAAGCATTTTTGTGTTTCTTTATCAAGCAGAAAAAATATAAGTAACTGATATAAATTATTGTGATTTTAATAAATAGTAAATTAAGCAAGCGTGCAAATGTGATCTAGTGACTTGCCGGGATGCATGACACTTGTCAATGATTATTTTGATCGATCGCACATAAAAGTAAGATTATTATGTTCAAGAAAAAAGATCTGAAAACATCCCAAGCAATGAAACAAACCTTTAAATCTCCAAAGAAATGTAGTAGCCAACTGGGAGGACGATCACCACCCATCACGTAGTAGCCACATGGAAGGACGATCACCACCCATCACGTAGTAGCCAACTGACATGATGCCCTCCACACCGCCATTGTCACTTTCGTCTTCTATGTAATACGAACAATTATCATGGTCTGACATCATCGTTAACAACACCTTGACGCCCATTGGGATCTCATATTTTTGTTGTAAGCAGCGATGGTGGGAGAAGTAGATCTGGTTTCTCCGCACGTCACCGCACCCTCTTGCTGGCATGCGCAACGCCTTGGAGCATGTTGGCCCCAAGAAGAGCGCGTGTTCCCCGAGGTTGTTCACCTCCACCCACTTGTACCTCATAGGGTAGCGAGTTTCCATCTCTATGCCAGTATCTACTAGCTTGTGTACGCTGAAGAGAGGCCCGCAGGCGTTGCGCAAGCAGTGCGACCACCAATTGTGGTTACTCCCCACTGTCAGAAGCTTGCCACCTAGGTCAACTATGTACCTAGCATGCTCGTCAGGGTTCTCCCAGCAGTTGTTGAGTATGCTTAACCAGTGGATGTTCAAGAGCGCCGGTGCGCCATACCCGTCCACGCCGAACTCATACCTGATGAGCCCCCTTGCACGCCGTGTGATTCCATAGAGCCCGCCCTTGCAAAAAGCGATATCCATTAGACCATCGTCACGTATCGTCCAGCCAGACTCCGGGAAGCCAACTGTGTAGAAAGTGAAGTCATGCTTATCGGAGTGAGGCATCGTTCACCCTGCTGTGCTTGTGGAACCTGTGGAAACATAGGAATGCCGTCGTCTTCCGTGAGCAGCAACCCTGCCTCCCGCTGCTGCTGCATCTCTGTCGGAGTGAGGCTCGTTTCTGGCGAGCTAGACTACCTGGGGATCAAGAACTCGCGGAGGCAGCTTGGCTGGGCTGCCTAACTGAGAACATCGCCTCTGTCTGATGTTCTCTCTCCCCTGTACCTCCTTTATCTGAAAAACTCCCCCTGTACAAACTCTTATGGCCTTGGGGCCAAGCAATATATACAAAATATTCAGGTGGGGACTTTGTCCCCCCCGGTGACCATCAAAAAAAAAAAAAAAAAAAAGTCATGCTTATCGGTGATGCCGGCGAGGATACAACCGCTCGAGGTGGGCTGCTCAGAGAATATAATCTTCCGCAAGACTAACGCTCCACTGGTCTGGCGGAGTCCGTCTACAATATGATCTCCGGCGAGCTCCACCTTGGCGCGGGAGAAGATGTTGATGATCCTGGACGGGGCTTCGGTTGAGGTGATCCATCCACCGTCCTGCCCCTCCCCCCCCCCCCCCCCACGAAGCTCTTGCCGGCGGCCTCATGGAGGAAGGGGAGGCCCGGCTGGACCGTGCGGTCTTTGAGGCAGTACACGTACTATTTTCTCCCAACGTCGCCGCCACACGAATCGACGCGGTGGCGCGCCACGACGTGCAGACGACATCGAAGCAGGCTCGGTCATTCGGGGCATCGAGCCTGAGGTAGATTGCGCTGAGGAGATCGGACAGGAGCTTCGACCACTGCTGTACCGCCATGGACGAGGTGCCCTGTATGCTGGTTTTGCCGGTGGCGGTCATCTGTTGTTCTATTTTGTGAAGATACGGAGATCGATCCGGGACTAATTTATATGTGCACAGCTAATACACGATCCTCGTATTATCCCCATGGAATTTTATATCTTAACCCTAATGGTATTTTATATCTTAAGTTAAATGAAAATTGCTGAATGAAGGAATAATCACTTGATTATTAACTTTTGGTTATGATTAGTTTAGGTACCGTAAAAGATCTACCTAGTTATGCGCATCACCTTTCCTTTACACGATACTAAATTTTACGCCATGTGTTAATTTTTTAAAGTGTCAATTTTGGTGCCACATATGACAGCGCGACAGATCGTGATGTGCCGTGAGGAAAA
This sequence comes from Lolium rigidum, assembly GCF_022539505.1. Classification (NCBI taxonomy): domain Eukaryota; kingdom Viridiplantae; phylum Streptophyta; class Magnoliopsida; order Poales; family Poaceae; genus Lolium; species Lolium rigidum. The sequence continues at coordinate 17,796,712 of NC_061513.1, forward strand.
AAGCATCGCGTCCACACTTTCTTCGATGCACTTATTTCTGAATTTTATTTGCCACCTCATCACAAGCACAACGCTTAGGCATGTATACCTCGGTATTTAGCCCACATGTGCTATTGTAGTGCTCCCCTTGTCGTTGTTGCTAGACTCCACAGGGTAAAGGAGATGACGGTTGCAGGGCATGTTTCTCCAGTCGAAGGATTGGTGGGTGGAGTCGGCGGCAATTTTTGTTACTCATGGTGTAGGTACTCGAAGCGCAGCATCACGTGCGTGACTTTCACTGGTAGAAAAAAGGCCTTCCGGACAGGCCCATTAGTCGCGGATATGCAAGAACCGCGACCAATGAGACCTTTAGTCGCGGCCCTTGTGGCGAACCGCGACCAAAGGCCTGGGCCCAGGGCGCTCGGTGGCCAGCTGGTAGACGGGAGGGGCTTTAGTCGCGGTTGGCCAGGCCAACCGCGACTAAATGTCCTCGGGCTCGGCCCAAAGGCCTTTAGTCGCGGTTGGCTCGGCCAACCGCGACTAAAGCCCCTCCTCTATATATACCACTCAGCCCACGAGCACTTAGCCATTTGGTGCCACTTCTCTTCACAAACTTCACAAGGGGGTGTAGGGTTTGCTTTTGGCTCCTCTTATGCACACAAGGTGTTTGATGAAATGTCCCAAGAGCATGAAACAAACATGATATGAAGTGTCGGAGCCACACTTGATCGAGCTTCCTCATTTATTTTTTCCTCCTCGATCGCGGTTAGCAACAACTTGAACCTTTCATATATATGTGTCATTGATAAAATATGCATATGTGTGTAGTTCATTGTTTAATTTGTATTTAGTTTAACAAATGCATGATGGTTAATTATATATTTTGTATTATAATAATGCAGATGAATCGGCAATGGATGTACGCTAGCCGACTCTCCGGCGAATTCACTACGGGTTTGAAAGATTTCCTCGTAGTGGCTAATGCGAACAAGCAGGGGGTTTTGTTATCTGTCCATGTGTTGATCGTAAGAATCGAAGGGTTACTCTTCGTCAAGGGAAGTTCACCTGCACCTCATTCGGCATGGTTTCATGCCAAGCTATAATTGTTGGACCAAGCATGGAGAAAGAGGGGTTATAATGGAAGAAGATGAAGAAGGGGATGACATCGATGAGAGCTATCTTGATCATTTCGGTGATACTTTCATGGATGATGCTCGAAGGTGGGGAAGGTGAAGGGGAAGGTGATCAAGAAGAGGCACGTGATGAGCCCGTTGATGATCTTGGTCGGACCATTGCTGATGCACGGAGTCGCTACGAAACTGAAAAGGAGAGGGAGAATTTGGATCGCATGTTAGAGGATCACAGAAAGGCGCTGTACCCCGGATGCGATGATGGTCTGAAAAAGCTGGGCTGCACACTGGATTTGCTGAAATGGAAGGCACATGCAGGTGTAGCTGACTCGGCATTTGAAAACTTGCTGAAAATGTTGAAGAATATGTTTCCAAAGAATAACGAGTTGCCCGCCAGTACGTACGAAGCAAAGAAGGTTGTCTGCCCTCTAGGTTTAGAGGTTCTGAAGATACATGCATGCATCAACGACTGCATCCTCTACCGCGGTGAATACGAGAATTTGAATGAATGCCCGGTATGCACTGCATTGCGTTATAAGATCGAGGCGATGACCCCGGTGACGATGTTGAGGGCCGAAACCCAGGAAGAAGGTTCCCGCCAAGGTGATGTGGTATGCTCCTATAATACCACGGTTGAAACGTCCGTTCGGGAACAAAGAGCATGCCAAGTTGTTGCGATGGCACAAAGAGGACCGTAAGTCGGACGGGGAGTTGAGACACCCCGCAGATGGAACGCAATGGAGAAAGATCGACAGAGAGTTTAAAGATTTTGCAGCTCGACGCAAGGAACATAAGATTTGGTCTAAGTACGGATGGCATGAATCCTTTTGGCGAGCGAGCTCCAGCCATAGCACCTGGCCCGTGACTCTATGCATCTACAACCTTCCTCCTTGGTTGTGCATGAAGCGGAAGTTCATTATGATGCCGGTGCTCATCCAAGGTCCGAAGCAACCCGGCAACGACATCGATGTGTACCTAAGGCCATTAGTTGATGAACTTTTACAGCTGTGGGGAAGACCTGGTGTCCGTGTGTGGGATGAGCACAAAGAAGAGGAATTTGACCTACGAGCGTTGCTTTTCGTAACCATCAACGATTGGCCTGCTCTTAGTAACCTTTCAGGACAGTCAAATAAGGGATACAATGCATGCACACACTGCTTACATGAGACTGACAGTGTACATTTTCCAAATTGTAAGAAGAACGTGTACCTTGTGCATCGTCGATTTCTTCCGAAAAATCATCCAGTAAAAAAGAAAGGCAAGCATTACAACGGCAAGGCAGATCACCGGCCGAAGCCTGCGGAACGCACTGGTGCTGAGGTATTTGATATGGTCAAGGATTTGAAAGTCATCTTTGGAAAGGGTCCTGGCGGACAATCAATTCCGAAGGGAGCTGACGGGCACGCACCCATGTGGAAGAAGAAATCTATATTCCTGGGAGCTAGAATATTGGAAAGTCCTAGAAGTCCGCTCTGCAATCGACGTGATGCACGTTACGAAGAATATTTGCGTGAACCTCCTAAGCTTCTTGGGCGTGTATGGGAAGACAAATGATACAAAGGAAGCACGGCAGGACCAGCAACGTTTGAAAGACCACGATAACCGGCATCCGGAATGGTTTCAAGGTCGTGCCGGCTATGCTCCGACCAAAGAAGAGAAGGTCATCTTTTTTGAATGCCCGAGCAGTATGAAGGTCCCGTCCGGATTCTCGTCCAATATAAAGGGAATAATAAACATGGCGGAGAAAAAGTTCCAAAACCCGAAGTCTCACGACCGCCACGTGATTATGACGCAATTGCTTCCGATTGCTTTGAGGGGGCTCTCTGCCGGAAAATGTTCGAGTAGCCATTGTGAAGCTATGTGCAATCCTCAATGCAATCTCTCAGAAGGTAATCAATCCGAAGTTCTACCACGGTTACGTAACGATGTGGTCCAATGTCTTGTCAGTTTCGAGTTGGTGTTCCCGCCATCCTTCTTCAACATTATGACGCACCTCCTGGTTCACCTAGTCGAAGAGATTTCTATTCTCGGTCCTGTATTTCTACACAATATGTTCCCCTTCGAGAGGTTCATGGGAATATTAAAGAAATATGTTCGTAACCGTGCTAGGCCAGAAGGAAGCATCGCCAAGGGCTATGGAAATGAGGAGGTAATTGAGTTTTGTGTTGACTTTGTTCCTGACCTTAAGCCGATTGGTCTTCCTCGATCGCGGCACGAGGGGAGACTAAGTGGAAAAGGCACGATCGGAAGGAAATCAACGATATGTATGGACGGCCATTCTCCGATCGAAGCACACCACACAGTTCCGACCAATTCCAACTTGGTGGCTCCGTACTTTGAGAAACACAAGAATATTTTACGCTCGGACAACCCGGGAAGCCTGAATCCTGGATTAGGAAGGCCCACATGGAGACTTTCGGCAGTTGGTTGAGAAAACATTTAATGAGTGACAATGCTGTTGTAGATCAGCTGTACATGTTGGCCAAGACACCATCTTCGACTATAACGACTTTCCAAGGGTACGAGATAAATGAGAATACATTTTACACGATCGCCCAAGATAAAAAGAGCACCAACCAAAACAGTGGTGTCCGCTTTGATGCAGCAACCGAGAATGGGCAAAAGGTCACATATTATGGTTACATAGAGGAGATATGGGAACTTGACTATGGACCCTCCTTCAAGGTCCCTTTGTTCCGGTGCAAATGGTTCAAGCTAACAGGAGGTGGGGTAAAGGGGGACCAGCAATACGGAATGACAATGGTGGATTTCAACAATCTTGGTTACCTTGACGAACCATTCGTCCTAGCGAAAGATGTCACTCAGGTTTTCTATCTGAAGGACATGAGTAGCAAACCGAGGAAACGGAAAGATAAGAAAACGATCAGTACATCATGCGATGATCCAAAGCGCCACAATGTTCTTTCAGGGAAAAGAAACATCGTGGGAGTGGAGGACAAGACAGACATGTCAGAAGATTATAATATGTTTGCTGAAATTCCGCCCTTCAAAGTGAACACCGACCCAAGCATTAAGTTAAATGATGAGGATGCTCCATGGATACGGCACAATCGTAAGCAAGCAGGGACACAAGGGAACAAATGATGTGTAATAATTTATTGTACCAAACTTTGTTTCATGTATCACGTGAATTATATTATCCGTGATGTGTTTTCGTGTCCATTTTCGAATGATTCGATTGATTCGAGATAGCACTGATGATACATGAAATTTGGAGTGATTCAGTCATACTCCTGCCTAGGCGTATAATATGCATACTCGTAGTCTTCATAGCCGCCGGCGTTGTACTGGTAGTCGTCGCCTTCTAGGTTGCCGCCGTCGTCGTCGCCGCTGCTGTCGTCGGCTGTCGTCGGGCGGCGCTCGTGGCTCGAACCGAGGGTAGCGCAAGCGGGGATATCTCCGGCCGTGATGTAGTCCATGACGCTCCGCAGAGTCCGGCCGTACCACCATAGCCGACGGCCGGCCTCGTGGAAGTTCCCGGGAGGCGGACCGTCCTCCTCATACCCGGCGAGCGCCCTCTCACGCCGATTGATGAAGAAGGCGTCCCAAGTATGCTTGGTTATCGGGATGCCGGCGGGGATTCATCCGTCGCTCCGGCGTGAGGTCGAGGTAGTAGTGGTTCGTGATGGCCGCCCGGCGCGCGTGCACCGAGGGACGGGAGGGACCGGCACGCCGCCGGCGCTTAGGCTCCAGCCGGCGGGGACGCGGTAGCCCGGTGGGCAAGGGTAGTTCGAGGCGCAAAGCTCCTCCACCTGCTGGTAGGTTAGAGTGGGTGCGGTGGAAGCCATGAGAGGTTGTAGAGATGTGATAATGCTGGCCAAGCCGGCTACATATATGTAGTGAGAAATGGCGGGAAAAATGGGAGCGGGAAGACAGGAGGCGGGAAGAAAGCGGCGGGAAGAAAGAGGCGGGAAGAAAGTGGCGGGAAGAAAGTGGCGGGAAGAAAGTGGCGGGAAGAAATTGGCGGGAAGAAAGAGGCGGGGAAGAAAGAGGCGGGAAAGAACTGGCGGGAAGAAAGTGGCGGGAAATGAATTAGTTTTATTTTTCTGAGTTTTTTGATATATTATTTGTATTTTTAACATTTTGAATTGAATTAGTTTTGTTTTTCTGAATTTTTTGATATATTATTTGTATTTTATGATTTTGAAATGAATTAGTTTCATTTTTTCTGAATTTTTTGATATATTATTTGTATTTTTAACATTTTGAATTGAATTAGTTTCATTTTTCTGAATTTTTTGATATATTATTTGTATTTTATGATTTTGAAATGAATTAGTTTTATTTTTCTGAATTTATTGATATATTATTTGTATTTTTAACATTTTGAATTGAATTAGTTTCATTTTTCTGAATTTTTTGATATATTATTTGTATTTTATGATTTTGAAATGAATTAGTTTTATTTTCTGAATTTATTGATATATTATTTGTATTTTTAACATTTGGAAAACAAAAAGTAATTTTCAAAACACCTTTAGTCGCGGTTGGCCTCCCCAACCGCGACTAAAGATCTGTGCGCGCGGGAACGAAAAGCCGGCGAAAAAAGCCTTCGGTCGCGGGTCGCCTCCCCAGCCGCGACTAAAGGTTGCCCTTTAGTCGCGGGTCGCCTCCCCAACCGCGACTAAAGGGGGGCCTATAAATGCGGCGCGCGCGAACGGCGCGGCCAGTTCTTCTTCTTCCTCGAACCGTCAGGCGTGGAGATCGACCTCGACGACGCAGACGCCGCCGACGCAGACGCCGCGCCGAGACGCCTCCTCGACGCAGACGCCGCCGCGCCTTCGCCGCCGCCGCCGCCTCCTCAGTCGCCGCCGCGCGCCACCGCCGTACGTAGCCGTCGCCAAACACACGTAACCGCCGCCGCCGCCCGCGCGTGCCGCGCCGCGCGCCGCAGCCGCCGCACACCGCGCGCGCCGCCGCAGAGAGGCGGCCGGGCCACAGTACAGGGCGCCGCGCGCGCCACCGGCCGGCCAGAGATCGGCGCGCCGCCGGCCAGAGAGAGGGGCGCCGCGCGCGCGGCGCACGCCCGGCCAAATTTTTTTTTCTTTTTTTCTTAGTTTTAGTTCTTGTTAATTTCGAAATTAAAATTGAGACTTAAAATTTGAGACTTTAAAAAACTGAAAGAAGACTTAAAATTTAACTTAAAAATTTCAGACTTAAAATTTTAGACTTAAAATTTAAGACTTAAAATTAACTAATTAAATATATAATTGAGACTTAAAATTTTGAGACTTAAAAAACTAAAAGAAGATTTAGAATTTCAGACTTAAAAATTCCAGACTTAAAATTTTAGACTTAAAATTTAAGACTTAAAATTAACTAAATAAATATATAATTGAGACTTAAAATTTTGAGACTTAAAAAACTAAAAGAAGACTTAAAATTTCAGACTTAAAAATTCCAGACTTAAAATTTTAGACTTAAAATTTAAGACTTAAAATTAACTAAATAAATATATAATTGAGACTTAAAATTTTGAGACTTAAAAAACTAAAAGAAGACTTAAAATTTGAGACCTAAAAATTTCAGACTTAAAATTTTAGACTTAAAATTTAAGACTTAAAATTAACTAAATAATTGAGACTTAAAATTTTGAGACTTAAAAAACTAAAAGAAAACTTAAAATTTGAGACTTAAAAATTTCAGACTTAAAATTTTGAGACTTAAGAAGACTTAAAATTTGAGACTTAAAAATTTCAGACTTAAAATTTCAGACTTAAATTTTGAGACTTAAAAAACTAAAAGAAGACTTATAATTTGAGACTTAAAATTTGAGACTTAAAATAGCTAGGGCGGGGGCGCGCGCCACACGCACACATGCAATAGCTAGGGCGGCGCCCGCCGGCGCCCCGGCCCCTCCAATCTCTCCCGACGCACACACGCGCTCTTCCGCGACACCCTCTCCAACCCCTTCCAGCTCGCCGGCCCCCTCCTTTTGGCACCGCCCTTTCGCCACCGCCACCGCCCCCTTCGCACTTAATTAATTTGTTTTTACTACATGTTTTCGGGATCGACATATGGCGGACGATAGAGCTGACCCGATTCTGGACAACTATGATATGGACGCTGAAGACCATATATTCGGCATCATAAAAGGCAATATTCCATATGAGCCGACCGGACAAGAAGAAGATGATATCTCTTCTTATCTGAACCTTGACGGTGAAGATGAAGGGCGCCGTCAGCAAGATGATGCCGAAGAAACGTCGATAAACGACGATCTTCAATTGGAAGTAGCAACCACCTCCGGCGCCGAGGTATATATATACATTGAGCCTCCGGTGATACAAACTAACCGATTTGAATAAATATGTGTGTACTAACGCGCGCGACTCTCTTTCTTATTTTAGCCCTCGGCCGGATCATCGAAACAATCGAGTACTTCGTCAAAGCGTGGCGCAACCAAGACGCTGAAACAAGGAGAAATATATACCATCGAGGTTATCGACAGTGCAACCGGCAAGCCGCTGGAGCCCGAGAAGAACGCCACCAAGTTTATCAACCAATACGGAGCCGTTGTTAGAGACAACGTCTCGATCACCGTCCGGGAGTGGAATGAGCCAAAGAAGGCACGTCTTGGTTTCACTTTTGTCGACAAGAGAACAAAAAAAGATTGCTTGCAAAAGCACGCAACATGTCGTCCTACCTCCGGAATACCACAAATTGGATGAGGAGGGTAACAAGATTGCGGAAAACAAGAAGAGGAGGAAGCTACTCAAACAGTTCGCTCTTGGAAAGATGGCCAGTGCATTCCGGAAATTCAAGCAAAATCTAGCCCGTGACTATGTCAACTAGAACAAGACTCCGGATTTCAAAGGACAATATGAGAAACTGAAACATGATTGGCCAGAATTTGTGAAGCAAAAGAAATCGGAGCAGTTCCTTGAACTATCGAAAAAAAATAAGGAAAATGCGGCTAAGAAGGAGTACAATCATATTATGGGGCCGGGAGGGTATCGCCTTTGGGAGCCTAGGTGGGAGAAGATGGAGAACGAGCTGAGGGCGCGAGGAATCCGTCCGGTACGGAGGGATGGGACCCAAGGGCCAAAAGCTGGTGGTACGGGCATGGGGGATCGCTGAACCCGGAGACAGGAGAGTGTGTTTACCGGGGCAAAATAATTAAACCCACCGAAAAGCTTATTGAGGCAATGAGGGATACTCAAGAGGGGAAGATCAAGTTCAACAGAGAGAACGACGCGCTGACGAAAGCCCTCGGGAATCCTGAACACGGAGGACGTGTACGAGGCATGGGGCACATTCCGTGGAAAATAGGGTTCCCCCAGAACGATGACCCGTACGGTTACAGAAGCCGTAAGAGAAAGATGGATCGGGATGCAGATGTTGTGGCGCGGTTGGCATCGGAAATGGATGTGATGAAGAAAACCGTGAGTGTACTAGTAGCCGAAAGAGATGCATCTCGGGCGCAGCATGAAGATCATCCAATGGATCTCGGAAGCCAGCAGCGAGAGAAGAAGCGGCGTGGCTTCCACGGAGGCCCCACCGGCTGGTGCACCGACGATCGAAATTACTGCACCGGAGCCTCTGGTGGTCGAAATTACTGCACCGGAGCCTCCTCGCTACCCCGTGGACGATATAAAGGAGATGAAAGCATGTCATCTGTATTATCCTATCGGGAACATGTCCATGAAGGTAGCCATCGGCAGTGCTTTACCACCTGGAGCACTCCACCACAACAACCCCATTCCAGATGGCTATGCTCGTGTCACGGTGGAGGACATAGTCCAAGGGTTTGAGGACCTGGACATTGACATTCCTACTCCTGAAGGGGCGACAAGACTTGGAGATGTCAAGCGCCAGTTCATTCTATGGCAGAAGAAGTTTATCAAGTTTCCAGGCGAGGTGCCAAGGCAAACAAGTCCACCCCCCTCCGGTGGTGGTGGCGGCGGCGGCGGTGGTGGTGGTGGTTCACCTACACCTCCTTCACGTCAGCCGACGCCGTCCCCCAATTCACCTCCGACGGGTAAGCAGACGCCGCCCCCCAGTCCTCGCCGGCGGGTGATCAGACGCCGCCCCCCAATCCACCTCCGGCGAAGAAGCAGAGGCAGTCTTGGGTTATTAACCCGGAGCCTTATGTACCTGCAACCACAAAGATACCAGAGCCATCACTAAAGCCTCTCACCCCGAGGCCTTGGGAACTTAGTGTGGAGCAAAATGCGGCGGTCGTGGCTCGCTCGAGCATGAGAAATGGCGGGCGGACTGCAAGAAGAAAAGAGAGCCCGAGCCCAAACAAGTATTTTCCGAGAAGGAAAAGAGCTGGGCTAAGTCATTTTTGAACACACCGTCCCAGGCCGCGAAGAATCTGCCTGACGACTATGAACGTGAACTTCGTAGTCAAGCACTCGCGGTCGGGGGGAAACAAGTTGCCCAGCTCGGGGAACAAACTAAACAGTCGATCTCCCCGCTCATAGTGAAAGCCGCAGGTCCGGAGGACGATGCCCCTGATGTCATAGCAGCTGCGGCAGCACAAGGATTGACTGTAGCGAGAGCCAAAGAACAAGCGGCAGACTTAGGTCTGACTCTTCGTGCAGCATTAGGCCTTGATGACGTGGCAATGAAGGACGTAGTATTTGCATATGTGAAGGATGGTCCTCTCGTCGAGCCTACGCAGGAAGAGGATCTACCTCGACAAATGAAAGGTCTGCTAAATTGGTACAAGGGTTACATAAAACTTAAAAACGCCAGAGAATATATTTATGCGGAAGTTAGACCCGAGCATCACTTCAAACATTACTATATAACAATTCATCGGAGTGAATTGTTCCAGCTGTTCAATCTGCGCGAGCTCGACAAATCTATCATCAGCTGCTATGTTCTGTAAGTGATTTATTAATTTCTACCCCATCTCGTTCGTTGCCTGCACTATAAATATATATATTGTCCTAACTATCTTGTTGTGTACGCTATTATGCAGATTAAAGAAGCGGGAAATGCGAATAAGGCGCGTCCATGATGTTGGGTTCATTGACCCACAAATCGTTAATTCATATGTGTTAGAACACCACCCCAAAGACGTGGTGGATGAGGCGGTTTCTTACAAAACAGGAACTCAAAAGTGATATTCTATTTCCTTACCATTTTGGGTGAGTGTTTCTGTCTTGAGCACATTCTCTTTTGTTTACTCCATGCATGGTATGTGGCTAATCGATGAGTTATGCATGACTGTGCATGTATCGTGTCCGCGAGTTCCACTCGGATTCTCGCTAGTAATTCAAATTCAGAACTCCACAGTTCTCGTCCACGACTCTCTGAATATAGATACGAAGCTTTGGGCCGACATGAGAAAAATGATGCAAAAGTAACTACTTTCATTCGTTTGCGCTCTATATCGATCGGCCTATTTCATTCATCATTTCCTAATATCAAGTAACTAATTAATAACTCTCTTGTTCATTTAATTTTCCTTGCCTCGTAGGGTTTGGAGACGGTTCGTAGATCAAAAGGTCGGTGAATTCAAAAAAGAGCTACATTTTAAAAGGGCAAAGGCTGCGACCGGGGATATTCAGCCACCGGGGACCAATCTATGTGGATACTATGTTTGTGAGAGGATCGGGAGATACACCACCGAGCGGCAGCCGTCCGAGAACAACATCGGGAGGAATAACCTCCGGACGACGCTTACTCCGAAGCTCGCTTCCGACCACTTCAAGAGGAACTAGCTGGATGGTTCGCCAGAGAAGTCATCGATCCTAGAGGAGAACACTATGTAGAGGACGTAGAACTTTATATGCACTAAATATGTATGGAAACTTGTTCAAAATTGTATATGGTCATCCGATATCGAATATATATTGTATATTCCTCTTGAATTCTTTTTGGTTCTAATTTCAAATTTGTTTGAAATTGTACATTCATATGCATGTATGTAGTACGGTAGAATATGTGAAACTCCTTCAAAATTAAAACCCAAAAGAAATAAAACAATACAAATTAAAAACAAACCAGATTTAGAGGGAGGGGGGCTAAACCCTAAACCCTGCGGAGGCCTTTAGTCGCGGTTGGCCAGAAGAACCGCGACTAAAGGTCCTCCGCCCTGGCGCTCGCCTGCCGCCCACGTGGACGGGCCTTTAGTCGCGGTTCGTAAGGAACCGCGACTAAAGGGGGGGGCCTTTAGTCGCGCCTAATTGGTCGCGGTTGCGCAACCGCGACTAATGGCAGTTGCCAACCGCGACCAAAGGCCATTTTTCTACCAGTGTTTCCGGTGAAGCATGGTGTAGTCTGGTTGCAGCAGAAGTGATTCGTCAGCGGTGGCTGTGGCGGAAGCGATTCGTCAGCGCTGGCTGCTGGTCAGAGAGGATCAGAGGACAACGTCGTCCTTTGAGTGAGCTCAAGCCCCATATGTCTGCCCCAAACAAGCTCGCTCCAATGGCATTGCGGTCATGGGCGGCTTCCTATCCAACTCTAGCGATAATGTGCTGCTTATGTCCGGGTCACGTGGTAGTAGCGGAATGGAGGTGTGGCTGCCTCCTGATTTGGACCCGTGTAGGCCCGTGTTGAGCGTGGGCGGAGCGTGCTATGTGGTTGCGGTGTGTGTCCTGCTTTTGATGGTGGTGGTGCGGTTCATCGGTTAAGATAGTTATCCTTGGTGATGTGGTGTTGGCTTCCTCTCCAGACTTAGGTTTTTTTTTATTCAAATGATTCCAAAACGAATTTTGTAGGATTCTGACCCATAGAAAATTTTCTATAGCGGCCATATGATTTAAAGGATTAAATCCTTTAAAATTCTTATTGATTGCTTTCCTATACAACAATCTCATAGGATTTCTAGCAAGGGGTTAGATCTCTTGGAAACTTTCCTGTGTGTCTAGACAAACTATGGTATGTACTTAATCTCCATAGAAATTTCCTCTTTCCCAGGTTTTTATTCATGTGGTGCAAGTAAAGGACTTCTGCAACTAATTTCCGCGTTTTGATTCCTGGAAGATTTCACATGTCATGAAATTCTGTTGCCGCTTTTTTCTTATTCATGTGATTTTGACATTCTTTGAATCAAACATGCCCTTATTTGTTGGGTTCGTCGTTATTCATGTGGTCATATTTAGCTCCGGCTTGGTCTTGCTATGGCCAACAACTGTTCTCATTCCCAGAAGCTTCGACAGATGAAGAGGCTAAAGCCTGGGAAAAAGCTTATTCTTCAACGGGTGTCCATGATGTCGATGATGGCGCTCTAATGCATCATTTTCTTTCTCGATGGCATCATCGAGGAGTACTTCCTCTTCATTTGTCTTGGTCTTCAAAGGGGGTCAATGACGGCGATGATGGAACCTATGGCTATCATTCTCCTTCTTGGTGAATTCCCCGAAGATATTGCTCCCAACCACCCTAGGTAGTGGTTATTATTTGGGTGGATCATTGTTTGGTTCAAAAATCTCACCGGCAGTATTGACTTTGTTTTCTTTCTTTCTTTCTATGGTTCTCTGTATTTTTTTTATTTTTCTTATCATAATGAACTAGGCATATATAGCGTTTGCCTTCATTGCAAACAATACATTATTTATATCAAAATGAACTATATTTCCATTAATATTTTTTATATTGTAAATGTTTTTTTTCCTATATGCTGGATCAAACTTTGCATCGTGTTTGTCTTTTAGAAAAAGTAAGATATACTACATTTGGCAAAGTGAGTACTTTAAAATATACCCCTTCATTAACTTATATGAGAATCGACCTTACAAGGAGCTCCGTGAAGACAAACAAACATGTATTACAACAATTGATCATTAGTTCCAATTTGTGAAAGACAATTTTATTTTATGGCCCTCAGGGATGGGCGGTCCACCTGAAATTCAGGGTACTTTAGTTAGCCTGACCAGTAACCATGGAGATTCCGGCGTGGCGGCCGAACCTAGCGACCTTGCAGTCGGTTGCGAAGATGTCGGAAGAAACGTAGGTAGATGCACCACTCATAACTGGCATGTTGGCGCTCACGCTAAGCTTGTTAACGTAGTCAGTGCGGTAGGTCTGACCGAGCACACCGTGCACATCATCGGTTAAGTCATAGAACCTGAACCCGAGGTCAAAGTGGGCGAGGCAGTCGTCCTCAGTCACTCCATAGTTGTGGATGAGGGAGTCCTTCTTCGTGATGGGCACCACCTTGGCGATGATGTCGAACACTCCCTTGAGCTGGACCCTGAGGCCGTTGGCGGTGGAGGTCCTCCTGATGGTCAATGCGGGCACTTCTGTTGATTGCCAATGTCCGTCAACCTCGGCAGGGATTTCGATGGGCATGCCGTCGAAGGTGAGTTCGAGGCGGTCAACATTGTCATCCCACTTGATGGTCTTCTGGGCGCCCATGTACAGGCGGTGGTCCGCGAAGAGGATTCCGAGAGCCTGGATCCATGTGAAGTCGCGGGTCATGGTAGGGTTGGTCTTGCCGATGAAGTGGGTGTTGATGTGGAGGTCGGTATCGGAGACGATGCAGAAGTCCTGGTCCTTCTTGCCATGGAAGTAAAAGTCGTTGCCGTCGGCGCCCATGAACCGCGGGTCTCCGCAGACACCGTAGAAATCGCACACTTGAAAAAAAGATTGTAAATTTAAGCATTTGGGTAGATGAATGTAACTAGTAGGAGGCAGCAAGGATACAAAATGTTGTGCTTACGGCAGAAGGTCTTGCAGTTCAGAGCCTCGTCTGGTGAGCATTGGACGAAGCACTCGTCGGCGCAGCGGTTGGGGCAGGTGGCGTTGCAAGGTTTGACGTGGTCCTTGGCGTTGTCACAGCTGGACACCTGGTTCCTCTTTCCCGGGCGGATCATCTTGGTGTTGGGTGGCGCTCTCGGCGGCGGTCCCGCTGAGCCCTTCACGCCGGCACCGTCCACAGCGGCTGCGAAGGCGCACAAGGCCACCAAAGCGGCGAGCAGTACCACGAGATGCTGCCGAGCCATCTTGGCACGACAAGGGTGAGATGATTGATGTGTGCTAAGTGTGGTGGTGATGGTGATTGTTGTTGTGATGTGCTATTCAGGACATCGGATGGTTACAATTTATAGGTGACCAAGTATGGCTACCCATGAGATGTGGGATAGATTCCAGTGTGATTACTTAGATGAGTGATTGGCTTCAGAATCTAGGAAAGGTGCATGCAAGCGTACGGCTTTTGATCATCCTACTAATCCAGCTCATGGTCAATTCTACAGGGGTTTCCTGTTTGTATTTGCTGAATTAAGTATGAAGTGTCCTGTGCAGATGATCGTATGCCGGCCATGATGTAAGATCACACATCGGTGGCATGAGTTCCTCGATCAGGTCCCTGTGTCGTGTTGCCGTGTTGCGTTGGAAGGATTGTAGTTAAACGTCCATCACACGGGCGTACGCAAAGTGGCAGGGCATCGCTTTGAAGGAGCGCTGCGTGCAATGCATATGCACAGCTGGAACACCTAGCTTTCTTTGCATGCCACGCCACAGAATCCTCACGGCAGGGGAGGCACCTTGGGTACCTGACTATGTGGTAGTATCACAGGCAAGCTGGTCTCGAACAGAAGAGAGAATCTTATCTCAGGAGCATCATTACCTTGTGAAGTATGCATCACAATTCCAAGTCTGGTGTTAGTACCATAGTAGTCCTAGCACACTAATTATTGGGAAAACAAAAAAGTGGAACAATTAGATTTGAACAAGCCCCAACCTCCCCTCATTTGCTTTCCCGAAACCCTAACCTCCCCTGCCGCCCTCCTCCCGGGCGGTAGTGGAGGCCCCCAGCCTCCAGCCCTCAGCGGACCTCTTTCCCCCACCCCTCAGGCCGCCGCTGCTGCCGGCTCCGGTGGCGGCGCCCCTCCCGTCGAACGACGATGGGGAGGAGAGGGCTTCCGCGGCGGCGCATCATGGGGGCGATGAGGCGTAGGTTGAGGACGCCGGGCGGGACGGCTGCTTGGCCGTGGCCTGATGCGCTTCACCGGCAGGCATGGAGCAGTGGGTGGAGCGGTGGCGGCCTTCGCCGCCGGCGGTGGTTCGGCGGTGGCGGCGACGCATGATCCGCGCCACCTTTTTCTTCTCTGGTGATCCGGCAGGAGTGACTGGCGGCGTGGGGGCTGCTGGTCTAACTTTGTTGGTGGCGGTCCTCGGGTTTCTCTCATGCGAAGATGAAGACATGCCTGAGGCCAGTCCGCCTTGATCTGGCTAGAGTGATGAGTTCCGGAAAGCTCCACCGGCGAATGGAACAACGCATATTTTGCCTGGAGTTCGCTGGATCGAGTGATATTCGGTCGCGCGCATCCATGTTTTTATTCCGACCGTTTGGTTCTGGAGGGAGCGGCATGAAGCCCTTTTTTATGTTGACACCGAGTGACATTGGATCCATGGTGAAAGTCACAAGAAGAGAATATCATGAAGGCCGGATGGGAGGACTAGCTAAGGGAGGTTCAAGTCTCCGCGATGTTGAGGTACTTGCTTGGTGTTCCGGGCTTCACAGGAGTGGTATGAAAGTGGGGGCGATAGCACATGTGAAGTTCAGAGTTCTACATTTCAGGGTGAAAATCCAAGGTCTGGCCATAACTTGTTGTGTCTGGCAATAACCTTGTTGGAGGCATTGTTTTGAGAGCGGTGACTATCTCCAGGGTGAAAACCTAAGAACGTTGGTCGGGCGACGACGGTGCTGGAGCAATGTTCTCTTTTTGGAGGCGTCGCTTTTAGAGAGTCTGTATTTCAGGTGTTGTCTTGGTGGTGGATGTATTGCTGTTGTTAGGCCTGAGATACTGTAGCGGGACTTTTGTTTCTTAGTTTCTTTTCTCTTTTTTAGTTGTGCGCATCCGTATTGCTATTAGGGTTTTGCGTTGTTGCAGAGGCTGGGTGTAATTAGTATCTTCTGATATTAATATATTCCCTTCACCGAAAAAATTAGTTCGCAAAAAAAGGAAAATATTTTCCATTTTGAGTAAGGACGGTCCAAACTAAGCAGGTCATGAGGGTTCCGTTTTCCGTGGAAATCAGTGTTGTAGTCCCTTCGACATCTGGTTATGGCGGAAGTATCTTATGTTTGAGAAGTGCATCCAAGTCTTCCTCGAACAACTTTGAAGGAAAAACATACATTTATTTATTCACACAGATAAAAGAAAGGCTTATGCAGGAAAACTTCATTTTTTAATTTTTCAGTATTCAATATTATCCTATTTTCCAAATATACTTCCATAATTTTAGAACGATTGTGTGTTTATACAATTATTTCTAGGATTTATAAATTTGATCATTTATATGTATAATCTACGAATAAGCTGTCTCGAAGAGTTCGCATCTCTTATTTTTTTCGATATAGTTTGTAAATGTTGTCTTTTGTTGGAATTATCATGCACGTATTCATAAGCTATGATTATGATTGCATGATCTATCCATGAATGTCTCCACAGACAGAAAATTTGATGCCATATGGATTTGGAGGATCTCTGCCCGTCCTCCCACGTACCATTGTCATCCTTAACCATATGGCTTTGAGCCTTTGATTAGGTTCATGCGTTTAGTGTCTTCTACATGGAAAAATAAGGATCAAGTTAATGTGTAAAAGGACAAAAATCATGGATTACTATATGGCTCAACATAAGTTTCCAAATAGAGATCAAGCAAACAATCTTACGATCTATATTAAATGGGTATTAATCAAATAAGCAAAGGAAAAATAATGTACAACTAATTAAGGATCAGTTAAGGAAAATAATGTTGATTAATGACTAGCTGAGCTACAACAGAAGTGTTCGGTGGGCCAACCCAAAGAAAACCATATTTTTCTTTGCTTTCTATGGAATTTGTCCCTACCACTTTAGTGTTCTGGGCTGGGCTGGGTGGGCCTTGAACGTAGTATATTGGAATATTTTCAAGAGAGTGTCAAAGTGAGTGTTTTAGTACATGTGATTTTCTACTGTAGAGGCGGCATGGATCAATGAAAAGGAACACCAAACTTTCTACAGGTTGCAATTCTAGAATCATAGCCCTTTAATATTTTTGCAATTTGTTAGAGCTAATTGAAAAATTACATTTTTTCTTGCGTTTGGCCTTGCTCGCAACAACAATAGCAGAAGGAAGTAATAATTGTGTCCTACAATTATGCGTAACAAACTTACAACCGTTAGTTGCTTAGCTACGAAGTGATCTTAATCAAGTACTCTACGTATTATCCCATGCACGGCATCGAATCATCTTGTTTAGCTGAGAAAGAAGGAACCCCTATATGTTGACCAAGAGATGAAGGTATAGCTCTAGAGTTTTATGAGGGTGGCTAAACCCATACGTGTCCACCTTTCCCGGATTCTCAATCCAAGGTACATCAAACAAATAAGCTAGCAATTCATTCAAGTGCCCGGCCGGCACTATAAATTGCCAGCATCCCATGGCCACTACCACCACCAGTCCAGCACACAGAAACCTAGCTAGCAACCGGTAGTCGTGCCAAAGATGGCCCGGCAGCAGCTGGTTGTGGCAGTGTTCGCCGCTTTGGTGGGCATGTGCGTCTTCGCTGCCGCCGTTGACGCCGCCGGCACAACTTTGCCGCCCCCGTCGAAGTTCGGGAAGAGGGACCAACAGCTTACCTGCAAAGGTGACAAAAACAGCCAGTACTGCGAGGGCACCTGCCCCATCAAGTGTCCCGGCAAGTGCCTGGTTCTCTGCCCAGGCTGCAAGACATACTGTGGTAAGCATGGATGCACACTTATCCCTCTTCCGATGCACATGGAAGTGTTTAAATTTCCATTTACTAGCTACTATTACCACTACTACATTCTATTTACATTTGCTAGCTACCTTCTTTTTAAGAGTGCGACTTATTCCCCGGCACGTCATGTGGGGACCCTCGTTTCACGGGCGCCGACGGGAACAACTTCTACTTCCATGGAAAGAAGGATCAGAACTTCTGTGTCGTCTCTGATGCTGGCCTCCACATCAACGCCCATTTCATCGGTAAACGCAACCCTGCTATGCGTCGTGACTTCACTTGGATCCAGGCTCTTGGCATCCGTTTTGCCGATCACCGCCTATACATGGGTGCCCAGAAGACCGTCATGTGGGATGATGAAGTGGACCGCCTCGAGCTGACATTTGATGGCATGCAAGTCGACATCCCCACTGAGATTGACGAGACATGGCAACCCACCACCGTGTCGGCGTTGACCGTCACGAGGACCTCCATGACCAACCGCATCAAAGTTGAGCTCAAGGGAGTGTTCAACATCCATGCTAGTGTGGTACCCATCACTGTGGAGGACTCTATTATCCACAACTACGGTGTGACGGAGGATGACAGCCTCGCCCACTTCGACCTCGGCTTCAAGTTCTATGACCTGACCGATGATGTCCACGGCGTGCTCGGCCAAACTTACCGCACTGACTATGTCAACAAGCTCAGTGTTAGCGCAAACATGCCAATCATGGGCGGTGCTCCGAACTATGTCACCTCCGATATCTTCGCCACTGACTGCAAGGTGGCCAGGTTCGGCCACCAGGCTGGGATCTCCATGGTCACTACCAGGGCCAGTTAAAAACCATGTTTCGATGGCTAGCCCATGATATCTGGCCTTGTATAATTAAGGTGTCCGGTTGATGCCATTATGATAAGAACTGTCTTTTAAATACGCATGGTCACTCACTGTAGTCATAATTTGTGCAATTGTTATAATATTGAAATAATATATACATACAGATAAATTGAGATGATGGGAAGATGTGTTACCTTTTATGTATTGAAGACTTTTTTTGGAAAACATACAACAATCTTACAATAGGCTGACATGCAGGACTGGAAGTCTTCCAGCATCGCACCCCCAACTCCTATCCCTATTACATAATTTAGAGATATATTTATGGATTTTTTTCCCTACTACCAAAAGGGCAGGTTTCACTACCGACAAATAAAAGACAATATAATTGAGGTTTAACATTTCCCCGTCAAAAAGAAAAACTGAGGTTCAGCATTCAAGGGCAGCGAAAAGAAAATAGTTCAACGCACCACCTAATGCGAAAACTCTTTTCTACCGGAGCCGGTATGTGTAGGAGTCATATCCACCGTACAATAATTTGAGATGTGTGTTGCCGTTTCTTTGCCTGTGTTGTCCCGTTTCCCAACCGTTAGCATAGAAACGTTCCCGACCCCACACGCCTGGGTACATCTGCCCACCAACGCGTGGGATGTTGCGCGAGTCTCTCTCTTTCCCCTTGCAAATTTCTCTCGTGAGAGTCAGATCTCGAGCGACCCGGCGGCGACCTCCGGAAGAACGCGGTGGCGGGAGGTGTGCGAGTTGCGATGTGGTGACCGGAGCGACGCCAGCCGGCGGAGCTCGAGCGGCTCGAGGGGCGCGAGCAGCTCCTTCAGCTGGATGGCGGGCGGCCGGCTGGAGGGCAGGCGGCGGCCAGTTCCCGAGCGGATCGACGAGCTCGAGCGGCGTTCTGAGCCCGAACAGCGGATGGAGTGCGCGTGGAGCGAGCGGCGGCTGTAGTACGGGCGGCGCGAGCGGCTCCTTCGGCTACTGGGCAGGTGGGCGGGTGGAGGGCGTACTGCGGCCGGAGCGCGTGCTGCGGCCGGCGATCGAGCGGCCCGCAGGCGTGACCGGCGGCCGGCGGGCGTACTTCCTGGATTTCTGCGACTCGCTCCAGCCTGGGTTCGTCGTGGAGATGAACGGAAAGCTCAAGGACGGGTACATCCACGACTACTTCGCGCAGCTCCTATGGAAGAGCGTGAACGAGTTGTGGAGTGACTACAAGGCCAAGTACTCAGGGCGGGGCGGCGGCGGCCGGAGCTCTGACGAGCGGGCGGAGAGCTCCGGTGGTAATTTTGTTTACCTTTACTAATTTCTGAAACTGTCCGAACCTTTGTAATTTGATGACTGTGCTTGGTCTATGTTTTCTGAAACCAAAGTGGAAATTGGTAAACATAAGTGATACAAAATGAAAATGATGTGAAGTTTGGCACTAATTGTGAAACTTTTGAAATAGATGTGGTTTCTCTATGTTTCATCGTGGTCCAAACCGTGTTCTGATAACTTTTTAAACTTTTGAAATAATTGTGAAAAAAGTGAAACCGTAAGTTCCTTGTATTAAAGAAATTTCACATTTTCAGACATGTTTCACTCAGTTTCACAAATTAGTCAACAGACTTGACAAATTTCAGTTTCACAAATTCCAATCTTGTTTCATTTTTATAGATTTCACTAATACTTTTGGTTTCATAAATTCTAATCTACTCTCATAATTTCCAATTGGTTTCTTGAATTCCAGTCTTGTTTCATAATTATAGTTATGTTTCAATATGGTTCCATAGTGAAGTCATGTTTCGATACGTTTCCACAATACTAGTATGTTTCAATATGGTTACACTTTTTTTAAAAAAATCAATCATGTTTCATAATTTTACGATTTTACTAGCCATGTTCACAAAATTCCATTCTTTATTCCATAATATCAGTGAGGTTTCATAATTTTCAGTCATGTTTCACAAAATTTTAAGCTTGTTTCACATTTCGAGACATATTTGTAATTTTTAGAAATTTTCCAATTTCATAAAATACCAGTCTTGTTTCACAAAATTCCAGTGTTGTTTCATAAAATCATGGTCTTATTCACATAATTTCAGTCACGTTTACTAATTCGACAATTTCATTCACGTTTCATGAATTGTACAAGTTTAGAAGTTCATGTTTCAATCCGGTTTCATAAGTTTATACTTTGTTTCAATAACGATTGTGTTTAGTTCCACAATTTGCTTTAAACTTATAAGAAAATTTTCTCTGTTGTTTTGTTTAAATTATCACACTTTTTAAAATTGATGGGAGTCATGTGCTTTGCATGTGTGCTGTGCATCATTGTGTGGAGGAAAGAGAATGCATTAAGGCACAAACGGCAACTTGATAGAGAACAGTAGGTGCGAATCTCAAAGTCAGGTTGGATGGTGGATTCTTCTCCGGCACATACCGACTCCTTTAAAAACGCTGCGTTCACCACCTAATGCTAATGTAACGCTATCAAAACGCCATGCATGGCATAAACAATAGTATTACAGTAGCACCTAGGGCTTCAAAGCCAAGAACTAAGCTTAACATAATCTTAGAGAGCAGCGAAAGCACAAAACCTCCAACATCATCTTTCACCAGCTTAAATGGCATCTGGTTCACTACCTCTCAATCGGTGCAATCAGCGTCCTTGGTCCAACATCCTCATTTTCTTTTCTGTGTACATCCAGAGAAATGCTTTGAAGAACATCGGCTCCCTATTCCAGCTAATTTTTTTCATGTGAATTATGCAAATCCAACATATTTAAGAAAGCACGAGCAGGGTGGATTAGCTCCGCTAGACACCTGACCAGTTTATCCTCAAAACAAGCGCTATTTCCCATTTGCCATATCCGCAAACAGATCGCAGTGACGCAAGTGAATTTGAGGTATCCACCTGAAAAGTTGTGCGTAATTCCCAGGTCTAGTTCAAGCCCTAATCACATTGCTAGCCACACTACATACACAGTCGCAACACACCGGAAATACAAATAATGAATTTTTTCCTCCTCAACAAAGAAACTACAAATCGTATCACCCACTCATTTTCCTTTGGCCATAATATATATTTTGGCCATCTCATTACGCAAGATGAGCCACAACCAAATCTTATTTTCAGAAGAAAAAAATCTTTAATTTTTTTAATAGATCTATGAATAATCACTTTGGTGATGTGCTTATAACCTGATTAAAAAAAACACTCAAAGACACTCCCACTAGCCTACTATGCAAACCCGTCAAACATTCTCGCAATTGCTTCAACAATCTTGGTCTAAAGTCAAGTGCCAGCTGCTTTCGTCTTGGGGAGACACTTACAAATCAGGATATATAGTTGAACCACACCAAGCATTTCCCCAATAGTAGATTTTCCTTTGCAAAGAACTGTCTTAAATACATAGTTTCACAACCGAATCGCAAATCACACTATAGGCATAAATGTTATTAAAAAACAACTTAAACTTTATGAATACACCAGCAAATACGTGAAAGCACCATGATCTATAGGTCATATTTCTAAAACAATTATGATTTATTCAGACCAACAAATGTTTGGATTAAAACATAAAGTTTTTTAATGCTTTGTTGAAAACATAATTTGTATTTTTTCTCCTTTTTACTTTTTTGCCTTGTCAAATTGTACTTACTTTTTGTGCAAAAATATGTTTAACATGAATTGCAAAATGTTTTTAACATTTTAAACCATGATTATCATCTTTTTGGAGAACTAATTAACCATTTTGCAGGCAATATAAGTATCATGGAGAGAAAAATATTTTCTATATTTAGATGAAGCGTGTCATAATGAGTGAAAGGATCAATATGCATTGTCTATTAGTGGGGTGAATAGGAGATTAACATTTTTTATTGTTGCTCTCAAAAAAACATTTTTTTGTTATCTTTACTAATTCAAAGCTTTGATAGAAATTACACAAAGATTATAAGAGAGATACAAGTAATCAAAGGATGTAGTAACCACAATTGTGGAGCTGATCATGTAATAAATTCTCCAGGTTGCTTGCTTTAGGAGAACTATGTCTTCGTTACAAGAGTGTTGGCGACATAAAGTCAACCAAGCCCTATTCTCCACGTGCCCTCAGCATAAAAGTGCCACAATCCACTAAGTGGTGGTCTTGAAGGAGGCAATCAAAACCTTTACAAATAAGTTCGAGGAATATCTATAACTGAATTATAGGTTTGCAATGCGACAAAAAAAGCTTACACGTTGATTATCGAACTTCTAGAACAACTTCTTCCATCTAGGATGCCCAAGCACCCAAGAGTAACAACATTCACACTGGAATGCAAGGGGATTTTACTTTTACTTTGGTGAAGCCCTAGACCTAGATCTTCTCCACCAAATCTTATGAGATCAAGGAGTTTGGATAACTATGGTAGGTAATGTAGTGGATGTGAGCTCAGAGCATTAATGGACGAGAGAGATGAAAGTGGCAAGTCTTCTTGGGAAATCAGACCCAGTTTATATAGGGGCTCCCTTGTCCAACCGTTGGATGAAAATTCAGCCATCTTTCCCACGATTCTCCGGCGGCAGTAGACGGGCTCTAGTTAAAAACCAAGGTTCGGTACAACCGTCCACACATACTACCACTGTTACCCTCCAAAACCCCCCGACGGGTTTCGGTTAAGCAACACGAAGAGCCGGGAAGCTCCCAGGGCCGCTTAGTGGATCCCTGGCACCTCGCGTCGTCCCGCAAATCTTCTGGCGCGCGTCCTGGCGGTTGCTAGGGCGTGCCACCCGATCTATACCTGGTCGGGAAGGTGTTAGTGCTTCGATTGTTCCTGCATAGTAGACACGTGCACATTAAATACGAGCCTTATCGGCTCTCGGGTTTCCTCGTGGATCGGCTCAAAGAGCCGATCGCCCCATGGTCCTTGATGGATTAGCAATGGCATGGGGATCCCGCTTGATCGAGGACAAAGCTAAAGCGATCCACGACAGTTTAGGGTTTTCACCGCATAATCGGAACGTCCTACGTGCGATCGGGCCTAGCAGCTACGAGAGACGATGCAAACTACCCCTACGAGAGGCCTAAAAACCAACATGTGTTGATCCTCGGAACATCCCTCGCGGGGACGGTAAACAACGCCTAACGCACCACCGGATCGTCCGACCCCGAGCATAAGGCCTAACTATGCGGATATTAAACTAATCCTTGCGGATGCAAGGAGCAACTATAACGGATCGGATCTACTAAGCATGATCAAGCAAGATGCTGCCCTTACGTCTAGATCGACGTAAGGGCAGCAAGGTGTCTAGGGACGGCATTGCCACGCGGATATGCACGTGAAAGCACCAATGCAAGCCCCTAAACACCTAAGGATAAATAGTACTCGCTCGCCATCAACAAGGCTTCGGCACGAGCGAGTACAAGGATAACGAATAAACTTACGGCTGCCTAGATCGCAAGATGCGATCTAGGCAGCATGGTGCTTACCCGGGAGAAACCCTCGTATGAAAGGGGTGGCGATGCGCCGAGATTGGTTTGTGTTGGTTGAACGATGATTGTCCTCCTTTTCCGATAACCCTAGATACATATTTATAGTCCAAGGGACTTTCTAATTGGGGCGTGCACCTAACCGTGCACGGGCTAGACTCTATCTCTTTAATCTAAATTACAATGCGATCTAATATGTTACAGATACACGGGCAACTTGGCCCAAAATCTTAGCGCAAGGCCGCTCCAAAGATGCTTCATGTGTACGTCCTTCAAGCCCATCTTCACTTACGGCCCACCTCCTGATTTGGCCAAAATCGGGTGGTAACACATGCCCCCCTGGTTTTGGTAATGATAATATCAAAACCATCTGTTTTTTCGAGGGGTCATGTCGTGGCAGAGCAGAACCGTCGCAGTTTTCTTCATGATGACGTCTTGCCTCCTCGCCTTCTCTGCACGATTTGACGGTTCTGGCACCACGCCCTTGGGAACTGCTTAGGCATTAAACCATATATTCCCCCTTTTTATTTGGCCACTTCCTGTAGCTTCCTCCTTCATCCCCTTTCGCACTAGTACTTCCAAAAGCCCTCCTGTGCCGCCATGTCTTCCTCTTCTTCCTCTTCATCGGGTCTTTCCGCTCAGTCCTCCCCCTTCCGCGAGCCGACGCCGGAGTGGGACCCGGTGGAGGCCCATGCGGCCAACATCCGCCGCGCCATCGAGGCCGGGGACGAGCCAAGCCACGACTTCTCTACCTGGTCAGAGGACGACCAGTCCCTGACCGATGGGGAGAGCGACCTCTGCTTCCTCGCCAATGAGGAAGCGGTGGAGGAAAGCAACGACGACCACCTTTCCTGGGACGGGGTCCCCTCCTCCGAAGAGGAGGAGCAGGAGGAGGAGGAAGAAGATGACAGCTCCTCCGACGAGCCGCCGGCCAAGCGCCACTGCCCCTGGCCCGACAATCTCAGCGATTTCGACAGCGACGACGACGACGCTGATGAAGACGAGGACAACGAAGGTCCTACCGGCGGTCGCTACAGCAGCGACGATGAGCCGGCTGGGAGCAGCGCCGACGACGGCGATGATGGCGACGACGACGAGGGCAGCAACGGCCCCTAGATAGGATCTTAGCTTAGGGCCAGCAGTAGTAGACGGGGCAATGTAGCCCCTAGGATCTCCTTTTGAGAGCAATCAGCCCTTCATGTAAGAACTCTGGTTTATAAATGAAGAATTTCCCCAACTCGATTTTGTCGACCTTCTTCATGGTAATTTGGCCGATTGCCCTTCATACTGAGCTTGCCGACTGCCAATCTGGTCGGTGCTTAAGGAGCCGATGGCAATGCATCGGACTCTCATGGCAAATTCGAGGTAGATCCATCCGGACCTCCACCTCCCGGACGAGCCACAATCGTGCAAATCCTAGATCCTGGAAATGCAGATTCAACTGAACGGAATGTTGGACTTTAGCGGCACCCCCATCTTCTGGATCCTCTTGGCCTTCTAGAGGTCTTAGGACTGTCGTTAGAACAACTCCGATGCTGAAGCTAATATTTTTGTGGAACAGGCATTATTCGCCCACAACTGTCCTTGTAATGCTTCATTTCTTTGTAGTCACACCTGGTCCAGAGCCCGTCAGCGATCGTTGCCTCCTCCCATTACCTCCAGCCATTCCCTTCTGCAATAATTCACCCTCTCTCGACGAGTTGTGATGCAGAGCAAGCCGATTTCAACCAAATCGGCTCCATAGAATAAGGAACCTTAAGGGCGAGCTGCCCCCCGAGCCTTAGTCCTGGCGAGGATAAAAGCAGACCAGCCGATTGGGCCACCATCGGCTTCCCAACTGTAGCGCTGTGTTAGCTGATCTCCACAAAATCGGCTCTCCAGATCATCGATGTTTCAGAGCTAGCTGCCCCCCCCCCCCGTGCTACCCCAGCTTAAAAACAAGGCGAGAACGCTTACGCTCAAGGGGCCGGCACCTGGCAGATTTTGGAAAGGTCAGCAGGTCCCTTGAATCAAGAAACCTCAATGTAGTGGCCTTTCAGCCCCTCCCAGCTCCATTCATGCACCTTGCTGTTTTGATTGGTTCATCCTCTTGGGCAAGCCGATGCGGCTTACGGTGCGAATGGTTCGGCTCTAGGAGATCATCGGATGATCATCGGTTGTTCTCATGACCCTAACTCTGATCCGTGAGCTTGCGCAACACTGCCGATTTGGTGATGGCTGCTCCATAAGACTTCTGCTTGTAACCACCATATCCCTTGAGTCGACGGCCAAGCGTCGGCTTTGCCCCATGAGACCTCAAACAAGATCATGACTCTTACCAGCCAACCCAGCGGGCTGGCCATCTGGTTCCGGGCAGGTGCCTATAATAGAGCCCCGTGCGTGTCACTCAATTGACTTGTATGTGGAAACTGATATTTTTGGCAACATCAGCACCGTTCCTCAGACAAGCTGTGACGCAGGGCCAGCCGATTCCGAAAAAATCGGCTTCCTATAGCGAAGGATCCTTCAGGGCCAACTGCCCCCCGAGTTTCTTCCGTTCCAGCCCTGCGTCTCGCCGATCATATTGGCTCATCATCTTTGGCAGGCTGATGCAGTTCCCGGTGAGGACATTTCCCTGATACTCTCCCCCATTTTGGTCGTGACATGCCGTAGCCGATCGCCTCATCATCGACTATCCTCCTGGTCTCAGAAGAGACATGCTGCTTCGTCGGGCTCGCCCCTAATCTGAACTGCGTGTTTGTGCTGCTCCTGCTATTGATCAGGGCCGCGACCCGATATTGCCAACACAATGATCCGCTTGGGGGTTTGCTAACGCGAGGAGAACCGCCGGCATGTTTGCCCTTCAGTGGAGCCTTGCTGCCGATGACTCGCTCCATTAAGCTCCTGCGTGTGACGGTCGCATCCCTTAAGTCGATGGCCGTGCATCGGCTTTTAATTCTTAAGTCGATGTCCACGCATCGGTCGTGCGAAAATTTTCTGTATTTTCGATTTTTTACGCAGCCGATTTGTTTACGTATCGGCCCCTATATTGAGCTGCTCTGCTGGATATCCGACATTCGTTCCCGCTTCGTATCCTCGTGTCCTTGTGTCTCCTCCATCTATGTGCCCCCGAGCCGATTCTCGTCAAGTAATTGATGGTATCGGCTCTTTAGGCATCTGCTGGATCAATGCTGAACACAGACGAAGGTATGTTGAGGATAATTTTGGCCGATTGCAGGAATCGGCCTCCTTTTTCGTTGCAAGGCTTTGGCCCTGGGAGCGTCAAATTCTCAGGATGAACTTTTCTCGGATTTCCACTGCAGCTACGTGGCATGCTGGAGATAAGATCCTTTGCTTTTCATTTTTTTGAGGGCCGATCTCAGGGATCGGCCTTGCCACGTATGTCCAGTGTCTTGGACGTGCTACTCTGTTAGGCCGGTGGATAAAACCAGCCTTACCCCATTTTTCGAGGCTTCGATCCGCTCACAACCCTCTAAACTGATTCCAGAGAGCGGCTCTTGGTCGTCTGCTTCCCACACGCTCATGGCAGCTAGTGATATTTCAATTGAGTCATCCGCCCGGACGACTTCCACCTCATCTCCATCCCTTTGTATGATGCATTGGTGCATTGTAGACGGGATGCAACAGCTTAGCATGAATCCAGTCCCTTCCCAATAGGACGGCGTAGTTGCTTTTGCTGTCAACGATGAAGAACGCAGTAGGTATGGTCTTCCGGCCACCAGTAAGTTCTACATTCAGAACACCTTTTGCTTCTGACGCCTGGCCGTTGAAGTCGCTTAATGTGATGTTGGTCTTGATCAGATCGTCGCTGGAATGCCCCAAACGACGTAGCATGGAATACGGCATTATGTTGACTGCCGCTCCGGTATCAACCAACATCTTGCTGATAGGTTGCCCATTGATGTAACCCTTCAAGTATAGGGCTTTCAGGTGCCTGTAGCTTCTATCTTGTGGCTTTTCAAAAATAACTGGTCGTGGACCGCAGTCGAATTGAGCCACTGAAACTTCCTCGTCGCTTGGAGCGCGAAACTCTGACGGGAGTATGAATACCATGTTTGTATCAGCCGATGCATCTGCATCGGCATCAGCCGATGCCTGTGCATCGGCTTTCGCCTGTTTTGGGCGCCATACTTTCTTTGGCGGGCGCGCCTTCGTCTCCACTATTTGCTGGATTTTCGCGGCCAGATCGGGCCGCGCTCTTCTCAACGTGTACGAGTGCGTGCCTCGGCTTCTTCCAAGTTTCGCAGCCGCTGCACCCGACGCTTCTGAGAATGGCTGAGTCCATCAGGGCACCACCTTGGTCGGTGATACCTATCTTCTTCATCATCTGACTCCTCGCAGTCTTCTTCTTGAGATGACTCAGCTCGTTTACTCTGATGTGGGAGAGGTCCTAGACGCTCGAACACCGAAACTTCGTTCGTCCTTCTCCTTTGTTGTGTGCATTACAGGGCGGTTCTCGATTGTTGACAATCGGCTCATTCTCGAGTCCCGGCAATGTTTGAAGAAGGGACAGTCCCAGTGCTTGTCCACGTTATCTTGCTCCTTTGACCTCTCGCTGGCGCGACGTTCGTACCCGTCGTTGTTGCCGCTGTTCTGACGATACCTCCTGTTCTCTGCATCAGACCGACGATGTTTCTCATCGTCTTCGTCGTAGCGTCGACGTCGGTCGTACTGCTGCTCATATTTGTTGAGGAGATGCACGGATAATGGGCGCTGATACCGTATGCTTCTCACCTCCTCCTCGGTCAGGTACCGTCTATCGTCGTCTTGGGGCCGGTCGCGCGGAACGGCCTCCTCTTTATCTTTGCCACGAGAGTGGCTGCTCTCTGCTTTGTCCGCGCCATGGCGAATCACCAACCCTGCCATATTGACATCGAAAGAGAACCCTGGTACTCTTATGGAGTGGCTGAGATCTACCGTATTGACGCCATGCGACAGACACGTGTTTCCTCTGAGCTTGATGTTGTGAGGACGGGTTGTCTCAGAGGAGCCGATGAGTTCGGCTTCACAGATGGCCTTCAGCTCATCGTATTTCTCCTTGTGCTCCGCGGGGAGATCCTTGTATGTGATCTGCTCCTCTGCCATCTCGGATGTCGGTGTTGACGTGGATGGTGCAGAAGATGTCGACGCGGATGTCGCAGAAGATGCCGACGCGGATGTCGACGTAGATGTCCCACCGGGCGTGCCAGAATGTGTTACCCTCCAAAACCCCCCGACGGGTTTCGGTTAAGCAACACGAAGAGCCGGGAAGCTCCCAGGGCCGCTTAGTGGATCGCTGGCACCTCGCGTCGTCCCGCAAATCTTCTGGCGCGCGTCCCGGCGGTTGCTAGGGCGTGCCACCGACCTATACGTGGTCGGGAAGGTGTTAGTGCTTCGATTGTTCCTGCATGGTAGACACGTGCACATTAAATACGAGCCTTATCGGCTCTCGGGTTTCCACGTGGATCGGCTCAAAGAGCCGATCGCCCCATGGTCCTTGATGGATTAGCAATGGCATGGGGATCCCGCTTGATCGGGACAAAGCTAAAGCGATCCACGACGGTTTAGGGTTTTCACCGCATAATCGGAACGTCCTACGTGCGATCGGGCCTAGCAGCTACGAGAGACGATGCAAACTACCCCTACGAGAGGCCTAAAAACCAACATGTGTTGATCCTCGGAACATCCCTCGCGAGGGACGGTAAACAACGCCTAACGCACCACCGGATCGTCCGACCCCGAGCATAAGGCCTAACTATGCGGATATTAAACTAATCCTTGCGGATGCAAGGAGCAACTATAACGGATCGGATCTACTAAGCATGATCAAGCAAGATGCTGCCCTTACGTCTAGATCGACGTAAGGGCAGCAAGGTGTCTAGGGACGGCATTGCCACGCAGATATGCACGTGAAAGCACCAATGCAAGCCCCTAAACACCTAAGGATAAATAGTACTTGCTCGCCATCAACAAGGCTTCGAGCACGAGCGAGTACAAGGATAACGAATAAACTTACGCTGCCTAGATCGCAAGATGCGATCTAGGCAGCATGGTGCTTACCCGGGAGAAACCCTCGTATGAAAGGGGTGGCGATGCGCCGAGATTGGTTTGTGTTGGTTGAACGATGATTGTCCTCCTTTTCCGATAACCCTAGATACATATTTATAGTCCAAGGGACTTTCTAATTGGGGCGTGCACCTAACCGTGCACGGGCTAGACTCTATCTCTTTAATCTAAATTACAATGCGATCTAATATGTTACAGATACACGGGCAACTTGGCCCAAAATCTTAGCGCAAGGCCGCTCCAAAGATGCTTCATGTGTACGTCCTTCAAGCCCATCTTCACTTACGGCCCACCTCCTGATTTGGCCAAAATCGGGTGGTAACAACCACTCCACTACGGTACTCACTATCGCTAAAAATGGAAAATATGAGGGGTGGGAGGCATGTTACGGTAATGCTCGGTACTAACCACAGTACTACCAGTTGTGGAGGGGCGCGATACTACCGGTAGCCATCCCAATACTACCAGACGTGGTTCAAGTGCATCTACCCCTAGCCATGTGAAAGGGTCGGTACTGCCTACTTTATAATGGTCTTGGGATCATGCAAAAACAGATTCGATGGAGTGAACTCCTCAAACCATGGGAATGCTTTGCGGGTGCTTTTTTGGGATGTTGTACACCACCAGGTTGATAACACACCCCATACCTTCCTAATAGGACCCCTGATACGTCTCCAACGTATCGATAATTTCTTATGTTCCATGCTACTTTATTGATGATACCTACATGTTTTATGCACATTATATGTCGTATTTACGCATTTTCTGGAACTAACCTATTAACAAGATGCCGAAGAGCCGATTCGTTGTTCTCGCTGTTTTTGGTTTCAGAAATCCTAGTAACAAAATATTCTCGGAATTGGACGAAATCAACGCCCGAGTTCCTATTTTGCCCGGAAGCATCCGGAACACCCGAGAGCCGCCAGAGGAGGGCCCTGTGGGCCCCAGATGATAGGGTGGCGCGGCCTGGGCCCTGGCCGCGCCAGCCTATGGTGTGGTCGCCCCTTCGACCCTCCGAGGCTGCCCTTTCGCCTATATAAAGCCCCTGCATCAAAACCCTTACGGAGGAAGCCACGGTACGCGAAACCTTCCAGAGCCGCCGCCATCGCGAAGCCAAGATCTGGGGGACAGGAGTCTCTGTTCCGGCACCCTGCCGGACGGGGAAGTGCCCCGGAAGGCTTCTCCATCGACACCGCTGCCATCTCCACCGCCATCTTCATCACCGCTGCTGCTCCCATGAAGAGGGAGTAGTTCTCCATCGAGGCTCGGGGCTGTACCGGTAGCTATGTGGTTCATCTCTCTCATATGTACTTCAATACAATAATCTCATGAGCTGTCTTACATGATTGAGATTCATATGATGATGCTTGTAATCTAGATGTCATTATGCTAGTCAAGTGGGTTTTACTTATGTGATCTCCGGAGACTCCTTGTCCCACGTGTGTAAAGGTGACGAGTGTGTGCACCGTGTGGGTCTCTTAGGCTATATTTCACGGAATACTTATTCACCGTTATGAATGGCATAGTGAAGTGCTTATTTATATCTCTTTATGATTGCAATGTGTTTTGTATCACAATTTATCTATGTGCTACTCTAGTGATGTTATTAAAGTAGTTTTATTCCTCCTACACGGTGTAATGGTGACGAGTGTGTGCACTCGTGTTAGTACTTGGTTTATGCTATGATCATGATCTCTTGTAGATTGCGAAGTTAACTATTGCTATGATAGTATTGATGTGTATTATTCCTCCTACATAAGCATGAAGGTGACGAGTTTGCATGCTATGTTAGTACTTGGTTTAGTCGTTTCGATCTTTCATGCACTCTAAGGTTATTTAAATATGAACATTGAATTGTGGAGCTTGTTAACTCCGGCATTGAGGATTCGTGTAATCCTACGCAATGTGTTCATCATCCAACAAGAGAGTGTAGAGTATGCATTTATCTATTCCGTTATGTGATCAATGTTGAGAGTGTCCACTAGTGAAAGTCTAATCCCTAGGCCTTGTTCCTAAATATCGCTATCGCTGCTTGTTACTTGTTTTCTTGCGTTACTACTGCTGCGTTACTACTCGCATGTTTACTTCCTACAATATTACTACCATCAACTCGCATGCCGGTAAGCTATTTTCTCGGCGCCGTACTCATCGCTCATATTCATTCATACCACTTGTATTTCACTATCTCTTCGCCGAACTAGTACACCTATTAGGTGTGTTGGGGACACAAGAGACTTCTTGCTTTGTGGTTGCAGGGTTGCATGAGAGGGATATCTTTGACCTCTTCCTCCCCGAGTTCAATAAACCTTGGGTAATCCACTTAAGGGAAACTTGCTGCTCGTTCTACAAACCTCTCGCTCTTGGAGGCCCAACACTGTCTACAAGAATAGAAGCACCCGTAGACATCAAGCACTTTTCCGGCGCCGTTGCTCGGGGAGGAAAGGTAAAAGGCACTCATACTCCGGTTCCAGGTAACTGAGCACTTTTCCGGCGCCATTGTGTGTGTGCTCAAAGCTATTTCCTTTAGACTACTGCAATTGCGACATTTGGTTTCTTGTTTACACTAGTGAGGCATAATGGACAACAATGACCTTTTTATTCTATTTCCTGATTTAAGACATGGATGGTTTGATGCGAAAATTAAAAAACCCATGGAACATATTAATATGAATGCTTTGAACACTATTGTTGCTAATGCTATGGAAAATTCTAAGCTTGGGGAAGCTGGCTTTGATGAGCATGATATTTTTAGTCCCCCAAGCATTGAGGAGAAAATTTACTTTGATGATACTTTGCCTCCTATTTATGATAATTATAATGATAGTGGTCTTTTGTTACCACCTGTTATGGAGGATAAATTTGATTATGATTACAATATACCTCCTATATTTGATAGCTACTTTGTTGAATTTGCTCCCACTACAATTAATAAGAATGACTATGCTTATGTTGGGAGTAGTAATTATTTTATGCATGAGACTCATGATAAGAATGCTTTATGTGATAGTTATATTGTTGAGTTTGCTCATGATGCTACTGAAAGTTATTATGAGAGAGGAAAATATGGTTGTAGAAATTTTCATGTTACTAAAATGCCTCTCTATGTGCTGAAATTTTTGAAGCTACACTTGTTTTATCTTCCTATGCTTGTTACTTTGCTCTTCATGAACTTGTTTATTTACAAGATTCCTATGCATAGGAAGCATGTTAGACTTAAATGTGTTTTGAATTTGCTTTTTGATGCTCTCTTTTGCTTCAAATACTATTTCTTGCGAGTGCATCATTAAAACTGCTGAGCCCATCTTAATGGCTATAAAGAAAGAACTTCTTGGGAGATAACCCATGTGTTTTTTTACTACAATACTTTGTTTTATATTTGAGTCTTGGAAGTTGTTTACTACTGTAGCAACCTCTCCTTATCATGTTTTTGTGCCAAGTAAAGTTTCTATGTCAAAGTTGATGTTATATTTGGGATCGCTGCGCAGAAACAGCATTTCTGTCTGTCACGAATCTGGGCACAAGTCTCTGTAGAAAATTCGAAAAAATCTGCCAATTTACGAGCGTGATCCTCAGATATGTACGCAACTTTCATTAGTTTTGAGTTTTTCCGTTTGAGCAAGTCTGGTGCCATTTTAAAATTCTTCTTTACGGACTGTTCTGTTTTTGACAGATTCTGCCTTTTATTTCGCATTGCCGCTTTTGTTAAGTTGAATGAGTTTCTTTGTTCCATTAACTTTCAGAAGTTATGTGCAATGTCCGGAAGTGTTAAGAATGATTGTGTCACCTCTGAACATGTGAATTTTTGATTATGCACTAACCCTCTAATGAGTTTGCTTGAAGTTTGGTGTGAAGGAAGTTTTCAAGGGTCAAGAGAGGAGTATGATATACTATGATCAAGAGGAGTGAAAGCTCTAAGCTTGGGGATTCCCCCGTGGTTCATCCCTGCATATTTTAAGAAGACTCAAGCATCTAAGCTTGGGGATGCCCAAGGCATCCCCTTCTTCATCGACAAAGTATCAGGTTCCTTCTCTTGAAACTATATTTTTATTCGGTCACATCTTATGTACTTTACTTGGAGCGTCCGTGTGTGCTTTTATTTTTGTTTTGTTATCTTAGTTCTCTGAATAAGTTCATCCTTGTGTGGGAGAGAGACACGCTCCGCTGGTTCGTATGAACACATGTGTTCTTAGCTCATAATATTTATGGCGAAGTTTCCTCTTCGTTAAATTGTTATATGGTTGGAATTGGAAAATGCTACATGTAGTAGTTGGTAAAATGTCTTGGATAATGTGATACTTGGTAATTGTTGTGCTCATGTTTAAGCTCTTGCATCATATACTTTTCACCTATTAATGAAGAAATATATAGAGCTTGCTAAAATTTGGTTTGCATAATTGGTCTCTCTAAGGTCTAGATAATTTCTAGTATTGAGTTTTGAACAACAAGGAAGACGGTGTAGAGTCTTATAATGTTTACAATATGTATTTTATGTGAGTTTTGCTGCACCGGTTCATCCTTGAGTTTGCTTCAAATAACCTTGCTAGCCTAAACCTTGTATCGAGAGGGAATACTTCTCATGCATCCAAAATCCTTGAGCCAACTACTATGCCATTTGTGTCCACCATACCTACCTACTACATGGTATTTCTCCGCCATTCCAAAGTAAATTGCTTGAGTGCTACCTTTAAAATTCCATCATTCACCTTTGCAATATATAGCTCATGGGACAAAATAGCCTTAAAAACTATCATAATATTGAATATGTACTTATGCACTTTATCTTTTATTAAGTTGCTTGTTGTGCGATAACCATGCTTCTGGGGAACGCCATCAACTATTGTTGAATATCATGTGAGTTGCTATGCATGCCCGTCTTGTCTGAAGGATCTGCCACCTTAATGATTGGAGCATGCAAATTGTTAGAGAAGAACATTGGGCCGCTAACTAAAGCCATGAATCATGGTTGAAGTTTCGATTTTGGACATATATCCTCAATCTCATATGAGAATAATAATTGTTGCTACATGCTTATGCATTTAAGAGGAGTCCATTATCTGTTGTCCATGTTGTCCCGGTATGGATGTCTAAGTTGAGAATAATCCAAAGCGAGAAATCCAAAATGCGAGCTTTCTCCTTAGACCTTTGTACAGGCGGCATGGAGGTAACCCTTTGTGACACTTGGTTGAAACATAGCATGCAAAGATCCGGTAGTCCAAGCTAAGTAGGACGAGGTGCGGGCACTAATAGTATACTATGCATGAGACATGCAACTTGTAAGATATAATTTACATAACTCATATGCTTTATTACTACCGTTGACAAAATTGTTTCATCTTTTCAAAATAAAAGCTCTAGCACAAATACAGCAATCGATGCTTCCCTCGTCGAAGGGCCATTCTTTTAATTTTATTATTGAGTTATACGTCTCCAACGTATCGATAATTTCTTATGTTCCATGCTACTTTATTGATGATACCTACATGTTTTATGCACATTATATGTCATATTTATGCATTTTCTGGAACTAACCTATTAACAAGATGCCGAAGAGCCGATTCTTTGTTTTCTGCTGTTTTTGGTTTCAGAAATCCTAGTAAGGAAATATTCTCGGAATTGGACAAAATCTTCGCCCAGGGTCCTATTTTTGCACGGAGATTTCATAAGACCGAAGTGATAACGAAGTGGGGCGACGAGGCGCCGCCACCATAGGGCCGCGCGGCCAGAGGGGGGCCCGCGCCGCCCTATGGTGTGGGCCCCTCGTCAGCCCACCTGACCTACCCTTCCGCCTACTTAAAGCCCCCGTCGCGAAACCCCCGATGCGAGAGCCGGGATACGGAAAACCTTCCGGAGACGCCGCCGCCGCGAATCCCATCTCGGGGGATTCGGGAGATCGCCTCCGGCACCCTGCCGGAGAGGGGATTCATCTCCCGGAGGACTCTTCATCGCCATGATCGCCTCCGGAGTGATGAGTGAGTAGTTCACCCACTGGACCATGGGTCCATAGCGGTAGCTAGATGGTCGTCTTCTCCTTGTTGTGCTTCATTGTTGGATCTTGTGAGCTGCCTAACATGATCAAGATCATCTATCCGTAATACTATATGTTGTGTTTGTCGGGATCCGATGGATAGAGAATACTATGTTATGGTGATTATCAATCTATTGTTTATGTGTTGTTTATGATCTTGCATGCTCTCCGTTATTAGTAGAGGCTCTGGCCAAGTTTGTACTCTTAACTCCAAGAGGGAGTATTTATGCTCGATAGTGGGTTCATGCCTTCATTGACACTAGGACGATGACGAGAAAGTTCTAAGGTTGTGATGTGCTTGTTGCCACTAGGGATAAAACATTGATTCTATGTATAAGGATGTAGTTGTCGATTACATTACGCACCATACTTAATGCAATTGTACTGTTGCTTAGCAACTTAATACTGAATGGGGTTCGGATGATAACTCTGAAGGTGGACTTTTTAGGCATAGATGCAGGTTGGATGGCGGTCTATGTACTTTGTCGTAATGCCCAATTAAATCTCACTATATTTATCATATCATGTACATGCATTGTTATGCCCTTCTCTATTTGTCAATTGCCCGACTGTAATTTGTTCACCCAACATGCTTTTATCTTATGGGAGAGACACCTCTAGTGAACTGTGGACCCCGGTCCTATTCTTTACATAGCATACAATCTACTGCAATTGTGTTTTACTTGTTTTCTTGCAAACAATCATCTTCCACTCGATACGTTTAATCCTTTGTTGCAGCAAGCCGGTGAGATTGACAACCTCACTTGTTTCGTTGGGGCAAAGTACTTTGGTTTTGTTGTGCGAGATTCCACGTTGGCGCCGGAATCCCTGTTGTTGCGCCGCATCACATTTCGCCACCATCAACCTTCAACGTGCTTCTTGACTCCTACTGGTCCGATTAAACCTTGGTTTCTTACTGAGGTAAACTTGCCACTGTGCGCATCATACCTTCCTCTTGGGGTTCCCAACGGACGTGTACATCTACGCGCATCAAGCAAATTTACGGCGCCGTTGTCGGGGAGATCAAGACACGCTGCAAGGGGAGTCTCCACTTCTCAATCTCTTTACTTTGTTTTTGTCTTGCTTTATTTTATTTACTACTTTGTTTGCTGCACCTAAACAAAACACAAAAAAATTAGTTGCTAGTTTTACTTTATTTACTGTCTTGCTCGCTGTATCGAAAACACAAAAAATTAGTTGCTTGCATTTACTTTATCTAGTTTGTTTTATTTACCGTTGCTAAAATGAATACCCCTGAAAATACTAAGTTGTGTGACTTCACAAATGCAAATAATAATGATTTCCTATGCACACCTATTGCTCCACCTGCTACTACAGCAGAATTCTTTGAAATTAAACCTGCTTTACTTGAACTTGGTAATGAGAGATCAATTTTACGGTGTTAGTTCTGATGATCTGTCTTGCCCATCTCAATAATTTTGTTGAACTTTGTGAAATGCAAAAGTATAAGGATGTAGATGGTGATATTATTAAATTGAAAGTATTTCCTTTCTCATTAAGAGGAAGAGCTAAAGATTGGTTGCTATCTTTGCCTAAGAATAGTATTGATTCATGGACTAAATGCAAGGATGCTTTTATTGGTAGATATTATCCTCCCGCTAAAATTATATCTTTGAGAAGTAGCATAATGAATTTTAAGCAATTAGATACTGAACATGTTGCTCAAGCATGGGAGAGAATGAAAACTTTGGTAAAGAATTGCCCAACCCATGGACTGACTACTTGGATGATTATCCAAACCTTCTATGCGGGACTAAATTTTTCTTCGCGGAATTTATTGGATTCAGCTGCTGGAGGTACCTTTATGTCCATCACATTGGGGGCGGCTACAAAACTTCTTGATGATATGATGATAAATTACTCCGAATGGCACACGGAAAGAGCTCCACAAGGTAAGAAGGTAAATTCTGTTGAAGAAACCTCTTCCTTGAGTGATAAGATTGATGTGATTATGTCTATGCTTGTGAATGGTAGATCTAATGTTGATCCAAATAATGTTCCTTTAGCTTCAATGGTTGCTCAAGAAGAAAATGTTGATGTGAATTTCATTAAAAATAATAATTTCAACAACAATGCTCATAGGAACAACTCTGGTTATAACTATAGGTCATATCCTGTTAGTGGTAATGATTATGGTAATTCTTATGGTAGATATGAGGAAAAGATGCTAGAAATTGAAAGATCCACTAAAAACTTTATGCAATCACAATATGAGCAAAATCAATTGTTTACTAAAACTATGAATGAACAATCTACCTTGTTGAAAAATATAGGGAATCAACTTGAAAACTTGAATAGGGAGATTTACAGTGCGCAAACTAAAATTTCAAATCTTGAAACCCGAATCTCATACATGTCCGCATCACAATCCTCTTTAATTAATAAAATGGCTGCTAAACCTGATGATATTGATAATAAGATTACTACTACAGCAAATGCCATCCAAGTTAGAATTAATGAGAATATAAGATTAATGGCTGAACTGCGTGCTAGGTGGGATAGAGAAGAAAATGAAAAACTAGCTAAAGAGAATAATGTAGCTAAAGTTTGGACTATTACCACCACTAGTAATGCTAATTCTTCACATGTTGCTGCACCTCCTACTATCAATGGTAAAATAATTGGTGTTGGCAATGTTTCTACTCCTAGTGCAAAGCGAACAAAACTGCTTGAAATTGCTAAAACTACTGAAACTGCTTGTGATAAAGCTGCTGAAATTTTTTCCAACCTTGGGAACAATGATCCCATTGCTGTAGCTCATAATGATTTAGACTTTGATGATTGCCACATCTCTGAAGTTATAAAGTTCTTACAAAAACTTGCTAAAAGTCCTAATGCTAGTGCTATAAATTTAGCCTTTACAAAACATATTACAAATGCTCTCATAAAAGCTAGAGAAGAGAAACTAAAACTTGAAACTTCTATTCCTAGAAAGTTAGAAGATGGTTGGGAGCCCATCATTAAAATGAAATTCAATGATTCTGAATGTAATGCCTTATGTGATCTTGGTGCAAGTATTTACTGTTATGCCTAAAAAGATTTATGATATGCTTGACTTGCCACCATTGAAGAATTGTTATTTGGATGTTAATCTTGCCGATAATGTTAAAAAGAAACCTTTGGGGAGGATTGATAATGTGCGCATTACGGTTAACAATAACCTTGTCCCCGTTGATTTTGTTGTCTTGGATATCGAATGCAATGCATCTTGTCCTATTGTGTTGGGAAGACCTTTTCTTCGAACCGTTGGTGCTGTTATTGATATGAGGGAAGGTAATATTAAATATCAATTTACTCTCAAGAAAGGTATGGAACACTTCCCTAGAAAGAGAATGAAGTTGCCTTTTGATTCTATTATTAGAACAAGTTATGATGTTGATGCTTCATCTCTCGATGTTACTTGATTTGCACTTTCTGCGCCTAGCTGAAAGGCGTTAAAAAAAGCGCTTATGGGAGACAACCCATGTTTTTACTACAGTACTTTATTTTATATTTGAGTCTTGGAAGTTGTTTACTACTGTAGCAACCTCTCCTTATCATGTTTTTGTGCCAAGTAAAGTTTCTATGTTATAGTTGATGTTATATTTGGGATCGCTGCGCAGAAACAGCATTGCTGTCTGTCACGAATCTGGGCACAGGCCTCTGTAGAAAATTCGAAAAAATCTGCCAATTTACGAGCGTGATCCTCAGATATATACGCAACTTTCATTAGTTTTGAGTTTTTCCATTTGAGCAAGTATGGTGCCATCTTTAAATTCGTCTTTAGGGACTGTTCTGTTTTTGACAGATTCTGCCTTTTATTTCGCATTGCCTCTTTTGCTATGTTGGATTCATTTCTTTGATCCATTAATGTCCAGTAGCTTTATGCAATGTCCAGAAGTGTAAAGAATTATTGTGTCACCTCCGAATGTGTGAATTATTAATTGTGCACTAACCCTCAAATGAGTTTGCTTGAAGTTTGGTGTGAAGGAAGTTTTCAAGGGTCAAGAGAGGAGAATGATATACTATGATCAAGAGGAGTGAAAGCTCTAAGCTTGGGGATGCCCCCGTGGTTCACCCCTGCATATTTTAAGAAGACTCAAGCGTCTAAGCTTGGGGATGCCCAAGGCATCCCCTTCTTCATCGACAACATCATCGGGTTCCTCCCACTGAAACTATATTTTTATTCAGTCACATCTTGTGTTCTTTACTTGGAGCGTCGGTTTGCTTTTGTTTTTGTTTTGTTTGAATAAAATGGATCCTAGCATTCACTTTGTGGGAGAGAGACACGCTCCGCTATTGCATATGGACAAATATGTCCTTAGGCTTTACTCATAATGTTCAAGGCGAAGTTTCTTCTTCGTTAAATTGTTATATGGTTGGAATTGGAAAATGCTACATGTAGTAATTCTAAAATGTCTTGGATAATGTGATACTTGGCAATTGTTGTGCTCATGTTTAAGCTCTTGCATCATATGATTTGCACCCATTAATGAAGAAATACATAGAGCTTGCTAAAATTTGATTTGCATATTTGGTCTCTCTAAGGTCTAGATAATATCTAGTATTGAGTTTTGAACAACAAGGAAGACGGTGTAGAGTCTTATAATGTTTACAATATGTCTTTTATGTGAGTTTTGCTGCACCGGTTCATCCTTGAGTTTGCTTCAAATAACCTTGCTAGCCTAAACCTTGTATCGAGAGGGAATACTTCTCATGCATCCAAAATCCTTGAGCCAACTACTATGCCATTTGTGTCCACCATACCTACCTACTACATGGTATTTCTCCAGCCATTCCAAAGTAAATTGCTTGAGTGCTACCTTTAAAATTCCATCATTCACCTTTGCAATATATAGCTCATGGGACAAAATAGCCTTAAAAACTATCGTAGTATTGAATATGTACTTATGCACTTTATCTTTTATTAAGTTGCTTGTTGTGCGATAACCATGCTTACGGGAACGCCATCAACTATTGTTGAATATCATGTGAGTTGCTATGCATGTCTGTCTTGTACTGAAGGATCTATCATTTTAGTGATTGGAGCATGCAAAATTGTTAGAGAAGAACATTGGGCCGCTAACTAAAGCCATGAATCATGGTTGAAGTTTCGAGTTTTGGACATATATCCTCAATCTCATATGAGAACAATAATCATTGCTACATGCTTATGCATTTAAGAGGAGTCCATTATCTGTTGTCCATGTTGTCCCGGTATGGATGTCTAAGTTGAGAATAATCAAAAGCGAGAAATCCAAAATGCGAGCATTCTCCTTAGAACCTTTGTACAGGCGGCATGGAGGTACCCCTTTGTGACACTTGGTTGAAACATGGCATGCAAAGATCCAGTAGTCCAAGCTAAGTAGGACGAGGTGCGGACACTATTAGTATACTATGCATGAGGCTTGCAACTTGTAAGATATAATTTACATAACTCATATGCTTTATTACTACCGTTGACAAAATTGTTTCATGTTTTCAAAATAAAAGCTCTAGCACAAATACAGCAATCGATGCTTTCCTCTTTGAAGGACCATTCTTTTACTTTTATTGTTGAGTCAGTTTACCTATCTCCTTCCACCTTAAGAAGAAAACACTTGTGTGAACTGTGCATTGATTACTACATACTTGCATATTGCACTTGTTATATTACTTTATGTTGACAATATCCATGAGATATACATGTTATAAGTTGAAAGCAACCGCTGAAACTTAATATTCCTTTGTGTTGCTTCAATACCTTTACTTTGATTTATTGCTTTATGAGTTAACTCTTATGCAAGACTTATTGATGCTTGTCTTGAAGTACTATTCATGAAAAGTCTTTGTCATATGATTCACTTGTTTACTCATGTCATTACCTTTGTTTTGATCGCTGCATTCATTACATATGTTTACAAATAGTATGATCAAGATTATGATGGCATGTCACTTCGGAAATTATCTTTGTTATCGTTTTACACTGCTCGGGACGAGCGAGAACTAAGCTTAGGGATGCTGATACGTCTCCAACGTATCGATAATTTCTTATGTTCCATGCTACTTTATTGATGATACCTACATGTTTTATGCACATTATATGTCATATTTATGCATTTTCCGGAACTAACCTATTAACAAGATGCCGAAGAGCCGATTCTTTGTTTTCTGCTGTTTTTGGTTTCGAAATCCTAGTAAGGAAATATTCTCGGAATTGGACGAAATCTTCACCCGGGGTCCTATTTTTGCACGGAGCTTCCAGAAGACCGAAGAGATAACGAAGTGGGGCGACGAGGCGCCGCCACCATAGGGCCGCGCGGCCAGAGGGGGGCCCACGCCGCCCTATGGTGTGGGCCCCTCGTCAGCCCCCTGACCTACCCTTCCGCCTACTTAAAGCCCCTGTCGCGAAAACCCCAGTACCGAGAGCCACGATACGGAAAACCTTCCAGAGACGCCGCCGCCGCGAATCCCATCTCGGGGGATTCAGGAGATCGCCTCCGGCACCCTGCCGAAGAGGGATTCATCTCCCGGAGGACTCTTCATCGCCATGATCGCCTCCGGAGTGATGAGTGAGTAGTTCACCCCTGGACCATGGGTCCATAGCAGTAGCTAGATGGTCGTCTTCTCCTTGTTGTGCTTCATTGTTGGATCTTGTGAGCTGCCTAACATGATGAAGATCATCTATCTGTAATACTATATGTTGTGTTTGTCGGGATCCGATGGATAGAGAATACTATGTTATGGTGATTATCAATCTATTGTTTATGTGTTGTTTATGATCTTGCATGCTCTCCGTTATTAGTAGAGGCTACGGCCAAGTTTGTACTCTTAACTCCAAGAGGGAGTATTTATGCTCGATAGTGGGTTCATGCCTTCATTGACACCGGGACGATGTGACGGAAAGTTC
Source organism: Lolium rigidum (assembly GCF_022539505.1). Lineage (NCBI taxonomy): Eukaryota > Viridiplantae > Streptophyta > Magnoliopsida > Poales > Poaceae > Lolium > Lolium rigidum. Next base: position 17,839,731 of record NC_061513.1, read on the forward strand.
TAAGGTTGTGATGTGCTTCGTTGCCACTAGGGATAAAACATTGATTCTATGTCTAAGGATGTAGTTGTCGATTACATTACGCACCATACTTAATGCAATTGTCTGTTGCTTAGCAACTTAATGCTGAATGGGGTTCGGATGATAACTTTGAAGGTGGACTTTTTAGGCATAGATGCAGTTGGATGGCGGTCTATGTACTTTGTCGTAATGCCCAATTAAATCTCACTATATTTATCATATCATGTACATGCATTGTTATGCCCTTCTCTATTTGTCAATTGCCCGACTGTAATTTGTTCACCCAACATGCTTTTATCTTATGGGAGAGACACCTCTAGTGAGCTGTGGACCCCGGTCCTATTCTTTACATAGCATACAATCTACTGCAATTGTGTTTTACTTGTTTTCCGGCAAACAATCATCTTCCACTCGATACGTTTAATCCTTTGTTACAGCAAGCCGGTGAGATTGACAACCTCACTTGTTTCGTTGGGGCAAAGTACTTTGGTTTTGTTGTGCAGATTCCACGTTGGCGCCGGAATCCCTGTTGTTGCGCCGCATCACATTTCGCCACCATCAACCTTCAACGTGCTTCTTGACTCCTCTCTGGTCCGATTAAACCTTGGTTTCTTACTGAGGGAAACTTGCCACTGTGCGCATCATACCTTCCTCTTGGGGTTCCCAACGGACGTGTACATCTACGCGCATCATTGAGTCAGTTTACCTATCTCTCTCCACCTTAAGAAGCAAACACTTGTGTGAACTGTGCATTGATTCCTACATACTTGCATATTGCACTTGTTATATTACTTTACATTGACACTATCCATGAGATATACATGTTATAAGTTGAAAGCAACCGCTGAAACTTAATCTTCCTTTGTGTTGTTTCAATATCTCTACTTTAAATTATTGCTTTATGAGTTAACTCTTATGCAAGACTTATTGATGCCTGCCTTGAAGTACTATTCATGAAAAGTCTTTGCTTTATGATTCACTTGTTTACTCATGTCATTACCATTGTTTTGATCGCTGCATTCATTACATATGCTTACAATAGTATGATCAAGGTTATGATGGCATGTCACTTAAGAAATTATCTTTGTTATCGTTTTACTGCTCGGGACGAGCGAGAACTAAGCTAGGGATGCTGATACGTCTCCAACGTATCGATAATTTCTTATGTTCCATGCTACTTTATTGATGATACCTACATGTTTTATGCACATTATATGTCGTATTTACGCATTTTACGGAACTAACCTATTAACAAGATGCCGAAGAGCCGAGTTCTTTGTTTTTCTGCTGTTTTTGGTTTCAGAAATCCTAGTAACGAAATATTCTTGGAATTGGACGAAATCAACGCCCAGGTTCCTATTTTGCCCGGAAGCATCCAGAACACCCGAGAGCCTGGGCCCCAGATGATAGGGTGGCGCGGCCTGGGCCCTGGCCGCGCCAGCCTATGGTGTGGTCGCCCCTTCGACCCTCCGAGGCTGCCCTTTCGCCTATATAAAGCCCCTGCATCGAAAACCCTTACGGAGGAAGCCACGGTACGCGAAACCTTCCCGAGCCGCCGCCATCGCGAAGCCAAGATCCGGGGGACAGGAGTCTCGTTCCGGCACCTGCCGGACGGGGAAGTGCCCCGGAAGGCTTCTCCATCGACACCGCTTGCCATCTCCACCGCCATCTTCATCACCGCTGCTGCTCCCATGAAGAGGGAGTAGTTCTCCATCGAGGCTCGGGGCTGTACCGGTAGCTATGTGGTTCATCTCTCTCCTATGTACTTCAATACAATAATCTCATGAGCTGCCTTACATGATTGAGATTCATATGATGATGCTTGTAATCTAGATGTCATTATGCTAGTCAAGTGGGTTTTACTTATGTGATCTCCGGAGACTCCTTGTCCCACGTGTGTAAAGGTGACAGTGTGTGCACCGTGTGGGTCTCTTAGGCTATATTTCACGAGAATACTTATTCACTGTTATGAATGGCATAGTGAAGTGCTTATTTATATCTCTTTATGATTGCAATGTGTTTTGTATCACAATTTATCTATGTGCTACTCTAGTGATGTTATTAAAGTAGTTTTATTCCTCCTACACGGTGTAATGGTGACGAGTGTGTGCATGCGTGTTAGTACTTGGTTTATGCTATGATCATGATCTCTTGTAGATTGCGAAGTTAACTATTGCTATGATAGTATTGATGTGTATTATTCCTCCTACATAAGCATGAAGGTGACGAGTGTGCATGCTATGTTAGTACTTGGTTTAGTCGTTTCGATCTTTCATGCACTCTAAGGTTATTTAAATATGAACATTGAATTGTGGAGCTTGTTAACTCCGGCATTGAGGATTCGTGTAATCCTACGCAATGTGTTCATCATCCAACAAGAGAGTGTAGAGTATGCATTTATCTATTCTGTTATGTGATCAATGTTGAGAGTGTCCACTAGTGAAAGTCTAATCCCTAGGCCTTGTTCCTAAATACTGCTATCGCTGCTTGTTACTGTTTTACTGCGTTACTACTGCTGCGTTACTACTGCATGTTTACTTCCTACAATATTACTACCATCAACTGCATGCCAGTAAGCTATTTTCTGGCGCCATACTACTGCTCATATTCATTCATACCACTTGTATTTCACTATCTCTTCGCCGAACTAGTACACCTATTAGGTGTGTTGGGGACACAAGAGACTTCTTGCTTTGTGGTTGCCGGGTTGCATGAGAGGGATATCTTTGACCTCTTCCTCCCTGAGTTCGATAAACCTTGGGTAATCCACTTAAGGGAAACTTGCTGCTGTTCTACAAACCTCCGCTCTTGGAGGCCCAACACTGTCTACAAGAATAGAAGCACCCGTAGACATCAACCCCCTCTTAATATTACAGATTTCCTACGACTCAACGAAACTAAAAATATGGAAATTCCTCTTTGTGCTCATCCTTTTTTAGGGTCATCGGACTGTCTTATTCAATCATCAATTATACATGTATTTCTCCTGCACATGATTAATCCGCTAAATGCCATCTCATCTACACCAAAACCACTTAGGGAGGTAAATGCTATGTCATCTCCTCGGTTTGGTTTTTTATGAAAACACTTAAATTTGCATAAGATATTATGATTGGCTCAAAGGATCAAGAAATTATAGAATAGATCCCACTAGACGCAAAATTCATATCATCTAGAGTTAACACCCCCATGTATTTTGTAGACCAACAATATTTGCAAAGGATCATAGATATAAGGTAGAGCAATGCATTTCCAAAAATCATATGGTGGAGCAAAAAAAGAAAGGAAAAATATATAGAAGTATCCACCCAACATGACATGCCATAAACAAGATTTAAGACAAGAAGAATATTAGACAAGATAAACAACACATTGTCTTAGACATACATAAGTTTCTTTGAACTTCTCACTAAACACACACAACCATATACATAGTTCAATAAATACGTACCAATATTCATAGGCGCATATAGAACAAATTAGAGGCGAGCTTATAATTTCCCATGCAAGATCGAGGACATCCTACTAAAACTCTACTCTCCATTTGGCACCTAGACATCACAAAGGGTGAAGAGCGATTCTAACGCCCCAAGAGGATCACTCCTCAGCCTCCCCCGTGATGTCGTGTATACGTTGATAGGTTTCTACATCATCACTCAACCTACTATGCTCGGATAACCACTGATACTTGAGGGTTATGATACTCTTCGACCACCAGAGTTCGACAGTATCAACCCTCTCATGACCTCATTTTTCCGCCACATGCATTTTACTCATTGTGATGTCCTCATACATGTCCAACTTGGGAAGGAAAATTCTTCATCTTGATTTTAAGCTTCTTGAGACAACTTGGTTCCTCATCCAACCTTGCATCAACAAGTGGAGCACTATCATCATTTCCGTCTGAGGCTTCAACTTCTTAACCCACCATTAGAGGTTCCTTGTACTTCTTAATCCTTATTCCATTCTCATGTAAATGGTCAAGTCCAACCGTTTCTCGACGTTTTGACCATATATAGTATCATGACATCTAGCTGAGACTAGCTTCATAAAATAAGAGGCAAAAAGGAGGCGCCCTTCTTTCCACCATAGCAAGATACATCTCATTGTATAGAAGTTTATCATATCAAGTTACTCGTTGCTTCCTTTCCTCTCATGGTTTTGGATCATAAGATCAATGAGATAGTCATGGACCTCATCAAAATTTGATGACCTTGCACGCAACAGACTTGCATTATAATCGATGCATTATGTCATAAATCAGAAGGAGATCCTGAGACCTCCCATAATCCTTCAATGTGAAGAGGTGTCAATACTTCCTTTGCACTAGCATGTGACTCCCCATGATATTTCCATCCATTGAGATGATCCTCACCAAAATAATTATATCGAATAAGAAATGCAAACTTTTTCAATGTAGCTATCTACTGAGTGTCCATGGTAATCTACCTAGTGGTCCTTGCATCATCCTCATCAAAGTGTATGGTGGCATATACTTGTGTTATTGGTGGAAACAAAACTGCATGTGTTTACTAACTCGTTGAGAGTCCAAGCGAATAGTGATGCAACAAGTGTAATTTTCCCACAAGGGATCACTAAATGTTTTTATCAAACTCTCGGAGAAGAAGTGCTTCTATCCTCTATCCTCTAAATACAACCTGCAAATGCAAAAGAAACAATTTTGTGTCCCCAAAAGAAACAATTTTAGTGGTACAAAGGTGTGTAAGTAATAAAAAAACAAAATACAGTAGAGCAAAGATGGTGCACAAAGTACTTGTTTATTGTAGAAATTAATATGTGCTGAAATTAAAAATTTAAGCAACGTAAACTAAATGAATTTCTTATGGATTAAAATAGTTTTGGGTTCATGGTTTTACTTGATCCCTCATAAACAATGTGGCATGTGAATAAAACTTCTAATAGCAAGTAAAGAGTGATAGAAAATAAATTGATTTTTTTCGATAAAGGAGCAGCAGCCCCAACCTCTGCATCAATCGATGCACACGGCCTTTTATTAAATATATAAAGTATCAAGTATCAAGTAACAAGTACGATAGACATAGGGAAAATACAATCATGGGTCCGACTTGGTTGCCACATAAATCAACCAACGGAACAGCAAACATCTAAACAGGCTAGCCATACTCTATCCAAAGATCTGTTTATTTCCAGACAAAGAAAGGTCTAAGGCAAGGGGACCCCCTATCTCCGATGCTTTTTAATATCGTAGTGAACATGCTTGCCATTTTAATTGAAAGAGCAAAAGAAGATGGTCAAGTTGGAGGGTTAATTCCACATTTAGTTGACGGAGGACACTCTATACTGCAGTACGCTGATGATACTATCCTTTTTTTGGAACATGACCTCAACAAGGCTGTTAATATGAAATTAATTTTGTGTCTCTTTGAAGAGTTATCAGGGCTTAAGATTAACTTTCATAAGATTAACTTTCATAAGAGTGAGATTTTTTTTTTTTGGAAAGGCAAAGGAGGAAGAGGACCAGTATAAACAGATCTTTGGATGTGATGCTGGACAACTCCCCTTTAGATACTTGGGTATTCCAATCCATTACAAAAAAAACTCAGGAATTCGGATTGGTATCCGGTAGAAACACGGTTTGAGAGAAAATTAGGATGCTGGAAAGGGAAGTTACTATCCTATGGTGATAGGTTAGTACTTATTAATTCAGTATTAACTAGCTTACCGATGTTTATGTTGTCTTTCCTAAAAATACCTGTTGGGGTAAGGAAACGTCTGGACTTCTATAGATCTAGGTTCTTTTGGCAGTCCGACGAAAACAAAAGAAAATACCGGCTTACTAAATGGAATATTATTTGTAGACCTAAAGATCAAGGGGGATTAGGTATTGAGGTCCTCAAAATCAAGAATAGATGCTTATTGAGTAAATGACTCTTTAAACTTCTTAATGAAGACGGGGTGTGGCAAGAATTGCTACATAATAAATACTTAAGACAGAAGACGTTATCGGAGGTGCAAGTTAAGCCTACTGATTCCCCCTTTTGGAAAGGATTACTGAGGGTTAAACAAGAGTTTTTTTCTAGGGGTTTCTTCAATGTGGGTAATGGTATGACTACCCGCTTTTGGGAAGATACATGGCTAGGAAATACTTCTTTAGCTCACCAGTATCCGTCCTTATATAATATTGTACACCATAAGAATGTCACAATTGCACAGGTGTTAACCCAAACACCATTGAATATTACATTCAGAAGGGTGCTTAGCGGTAACAAATGGACTGCATACTGTAAAGTCGATGTATGAGGATCTTATGTGCGATCACACCCCATTTTTGCGGAAGTACTTATGGAAGGTTAAAATTCCACTTAAGATTAAGATTTTCATGTGGTTTTTGAGCAATAAGGTTTTGTTAACTAAGGATAATTTAGTGAAACGACATTGGACTGGGTGTACAAAATGCGTTTTTTGTGAGGAACAGGAGACCATTCAACACCTTTTCATTGAATCTCCTTTAGCTAAGCTCTTATGGCGCATGGTTAATTTTACTTTTGATCTTCCACCTCCAACCAATATTATCAATATGTTTGGTAATTGGTTAAATGGAGTAGATAGACAATCTAAGGCTTTTATCCGTATTGGGGTTTCTGCTTTATGTTGGTCTATTTGGAGGATCAGAAATGATATGATTTTTAATAAAAAAAACCTCCTTTCATTTCTTGCAGGTTATCCATATGGTCTCCCATTGGGTCCAGCTTTGGGCCCTACTCTCACCGGAGGGGCAGCGGGATGCTATGGCTATTGGATGCACACGGCTCCTGATGGTCGCTCAGGATATCTTGTGCCAGGCTGGTTAGTGACATACTAGAAGGCTATGTTAATGTGTAGTCATAGTATGTGTACTTTTCGATGGTTGATTTTTGTATCAATCCTCGGTGATGCGTGAGTTGTAAACACTACTTTTTGGATACTTTTTAATAAATGGCCGTGTGCATCGTCATGATGCAGAAGCCGGGGTATACCCCCATTTCGAAAAAAAAACCAGTAGCGCGGTAGTAGAAATCCTGAGTAAGCACCAGCAGTCTGTTACAGTCAGTATCCATATCCTTGCGTTGATCCTCCGGTAGCAGGAAAGCCCATAACTGTATCCAGTGCACAGCTCGAAGAATAACCTGCAAAAAGTTAGTACTATTTTGATTATTAAAAATCATATCATTTCTAGTGTTCCATATTGTCCAGCATATAGCAGATATACCAATCCTAATTTTCAGTTTATCTTTCTTCGGAACTCCATACAACCAGTTCCCAAACATATTATTGATACTCGTAAGTGGCGGGATATTATAGGCAAAGTAAATCATCCGCCAAATGATAGTAGCAAAGGGACATGCAAGGAACAAATGATGCACAATTTCATTTGTATTACAGAAACAACACTTTTGAGATCCTGTCCATCTATGTTTTGCCAAATTGTCTTTAGTAAGTAAGACCTTATTGTTAAGAAACCACATGAAATCTTTTATTTTTAAGGGGATCTTGAGTTTCCACAAATATTTGCGCAGGAATCTAGTATGATCATTCATATAATCAAGATACATAGACTTAACGGTGAACACTCCCGAATCTGTAAGCTTCCATACAAACTTATCAGGTTCATCAGTGAGATTAATGGTAATAAGTTGTTGACACAAATGCAACCATTCAGTATATTTATGATCATTAAGGCCTCTCCTGAAAGTAATATTCAACGGATTTTGAGCCAACACTGTGGAAACCAGAACATCTCTATGCTGTGCAATATTGTAAATAGAGGGATATTGTTGTGATAGACGAACATCCCTAGCCAGACATCTTCCCAAAAGCGTACCGAACTACCATCGCCAACTTTGAAAAATCCTCTACTAAAAAAAATCAGATTTTACTCTCATAAGACCTTTCCAAAAAGGCGAATCCGTAGGCTTTGCCTCAACTTGCGGTAAAGTTTTAGAGTGTAGATACTTGTTGTGCAAAATTTGTTGCCACATAGCCTCTTCAGTAAGAAGTTTGTATAGCCATTTACTCAGTAAGCATTTGTTCTTTAATTCCAGAACTTCAATACTCAAACCCCCCTGATCTTTCGGTCTACAGATTATGTTCCATTTAGAGAGCCTATATCTTTTCTTTTTTTCATCAGATTGCCAGAAGAAATTAGATCTATAATAATCTAGTCTTTTTCTAACCCCCACAGGTATCTCCATGAATGATAACATAAAAATTGATAGACTTGTTAACACCAAATTAATGAGAACCAACCTATCGCCATAAGAAAGAATTTTACTACGCCAGCACCCTAATTTTGAAGCAAAATGGCTTTCAACCGGATTCCATTCAGCATTTCTCAAGATTCGGTGATGGATAGGTATACCCAAATATTTAAAAGGTAAAGCGCCCGCTTCACAACCAAAAATCTGCATATATTGTTGTTCAATATCCTTTGCTTTACCAAAAAAAAATATCTCACTTTTATTAAAATTAATTTTCAGACCAGAGAGCTCCTCAAATATACATAGAATTAATTTCATATTCAGTGCTTTAACAATATCATGTTCCATAAATAAAGTTGTATCATATAAATTGATTTATTTATACAAATTCATATGGGCATCACGTCCATCATAGAGATGATGTAATACATCTCACTAATACTCCATTGGAAAGGAAATCCCTCTCAAACCAAGTTTCAGATAAACACAATGATTCCTTAAGAACATTGACAATAAGTCTATCTAGATTGTCAATAGACAGACAATAGCAAAACAAATAATTTATTTATTCTTAGTTAGATAACCAATGGAAATCTAAAAGCTTAGTATAACATAGATTGTTGTCACTTCCACATGCATACTACCAAGTTAATCCAGCTAACACACACATCCCCTCACTGGTTTTTGCATACACGTTTGATCAGAACATATCATACATGAATAGGGTAACATTGCATCTATAAATACATTGAAATAAAAATATCAATTACATCTTAAATCTTGTCTCATAACAATAGTTCTACCATCAAAGTAATGGAGATATGAGGACAATCATGTAGTCAACTCATGTGTCTCTAATTAATGAAGTACACAACGAGAGATTGATACAAGCTACTTCACTATATACCAGGAATTCAGGACTATATATGGCAAGTTTTAGATCAAAACGCGTTGATGGGCGTCAAAATTGGGTCAAAGGGTGCATGAGGACCAAGATGGGCCCGTGGCATGGCCACAGGTGGGACCACGCCATGGGCCTCTTCTTCTGGCCCAAGCAGATCCATCTCTAGCTATTTTTCTCATCTTCTTCTATTTCCTGAAAAAATGAGGTGGAAAAAGTGTGGGCAAATTTAATGTACGTAAGGTCCCTGAAACTCAAAAGTGCGTAAAAATAGGGACATTCTGTTCTGCGGCATTAGAAACAAAAAGGACTTTGTTGCAATTATATTAATGAATGTAAAACTCATAGGGAACCTCACATATCATATGCAAATATCGTTTGATATCATATAATAAACATAAAGTTGATGGATACAGTTTACATCTATCTGTCACCAAGATATCCACATAGTTAGTGTTCATCTCCATAATGGAATCAAAGTATACTCTTCACATATCTCTAGAGCTTTCCCATAGTACACGGGATGCTTCCTCATATGCAAGATAGTAAGGCATAGCTTTCTACAACAACCTCGGCATCATCTTCTCTAGTGTAACCTCTTGACAAAAAAGATTGGTGGTACAATTCATTTTTTCCCAATGGTGTATTGTGTTTCTCTATTTAGCTTGGAGTAGTAACTTGCTCACGATAATCGTGCAATAGTTTGATATACCAGTTTATACCGGAAATTCAATTCGGAACATGGGAGCATATGCTCCTGCCACCGGAAAAATATTTTGAAATGTTCAAAAAATTCGAATAAAAAATTTCTTGCTTACGTATCAACATTTTACGTGCGCAGACCAAGTCTTGCGAAAAACCGACATTTTTTGTGACTTGTGCGAAAAAGATAAACAAAACGTCTCATACACAACCATTTTTTACAGAATAATTTGTCTTTTTTTACAGATGACACTCAAAATGTCGGTTTTCCGTGGAACCACTTTGTGAACGTGTAGAATTTCGAGATGTATCTACTAAATTTTGTGTTCAAATTTTTCAACATTTTAAAAGTGCATTTAAAATGAAGTTTAAAAACCGGGAGCATATGCTCCCGGGTGCCAAAACGCCACTCTCAGTTTATACACGTAAATTACTTATGTGTTGTTATATCCTGCACTAAAACCTTGGAATGTAAAGCAGTGAAGCCTAAGGCCGTGGTTGGACATTTATGCGTTAATAATTCTCTTGGATTATCATGTACGTGGTATTGAGATCAATCACTAAGAGTAATTTCTCATGCATGTGGTCACACACAAATGGTCATCCCTATAAATAACATCTATTTTATCATTTTTGGAAACCTAATATGGTGGTTACGCCTCACTTTAACAAAATACCTTTTTTTGCTCAGGTACGACTTAGGGGTTATAATCTCCGAGTTCCTTATTCTTAATCCCTTTTCTTCCATGTGATGACCAGTGTATAAACCGAGTGTTGTGAGATGTTCTAACCATGCACATTTCGTACTGAACTACGTAATGTAGATTTTATTTGTGCTTTTCTTAAAGGAAGCCAACTCATACAAGCCAACATTTTTCCTATAATAATTGACCCCATTGGTTATCACTTGGGCACACATCTCACACTTTCAGACACTCACTGTGCTCACTCTCTAAGTTCTCGAAGTTCAAGTCTTGCTAACTAATTAGTACATCATAGTAAAAACATCCCTTTGCTATCTTGTTTAATATTCTAGCGAATAGTCGTATAATTAGGTTATAGCGCTTTAGAGGATAAATAGTTAACTTCAATTTCCTCATACGGTGAAGTAGTGCTCCCATTTTTTCTCGGAGATGGTCGTGCCATCGTGTTTGTTGGCACAATGGTACATCCTTTTGATCATGTTTCCGGGTGTGGCAACAATATAAAATATTACTAGGGTCAGAGCGCTTCCATTATTTGGTCGCTCTAGCTAGGTTTTAATGATAAAAATATTCTCTCTTGCAGGTTATCTAACGGTGCACTGATTTGCTCCATTCATGACCGCCTCTTCAGCGTGTGGTGAATCGCGACCTATTTATGGTGGTGTCTGAAAGTGTTGGAGGGATATTTTCTCATAGTGGGTTGTAGGACATGGCGAGGGAAATTTTCCACCATGGGTGGCGGGCTAATCTACAGACTGGACCTCCACCACCCTACGCATTCATATTGATTCGGAATTAATTCCTAATAGTGTAATGACTGACCCTCTCTCTCAGTTCAGACTTCTGGGATAATTGAAACTTTTGGGATAATTCGCTAGTGTAGTAATCCTACATGGTATCAGACTCAAGTGGTTTTACGTTGAAGACCCTAATCGCGTAGTAATAGAAACAAAAGAAAAAAGATTATGCGGTCCGCACTGAACCCACGCTAAGCACTAAAATAGCCTAGATGTGAGGGGAGTGTTAAATATAAATACTCTCCATAGTCTTTTTCCATAAGTTCCGACTGATGGGTGAACTGGTTAGGTGCATACAACTTATAACCAAAGGTTCAAGGTTCAAAATCCAGGAACACAATAAAAAATGCATTGCGGCCTGCCTCCGTCCCCGCTGCACATGTCAAGAGTCCAAAAAAGGACTTCAGGCGTGACGGGTAGTGTTAGAGTGTAATAACCAACCCTCTCTCTTTTTTAACTAGATGTTCAAAACTAAAGAAATGCAATAAAAAAGCATAGACTTAAGGGGGAGTGCTAGAGTGTAATGACCGGCCCTCTCTCTCGAAATTTTAGTTTAATTGGCTAGTGCTACAATTTTTCATTGATCATGTGTATTGTGCCTTTTATATTTTACCTTTTGTACCATTGGACGTTGGATGTTTGTTTGGTCCTAGTTATGAAGAGGCTAGATGTAATACTTAAAACCTTGTAAGCAATAAAAAGTCCTTTATAAAAAGAATGTGGAGTTGCAAGGCTTGGTGTGATCCTTGGGGTCGTCGGACGTGAGCACCTGGTTCCTCTTCCCTGGGTGGATCGTCGTCTTCTGGTTGGCTTACACCGTCGTCGGTGGTCTATTTACACCCGCGGGCGGCGTCTACCGCGGTTGCAAATGCGCATAATGCCACCACCAATGCGGCAAGCTCTACACCACCTGCTGCCGGGCCATGTTGGCACCGCTTGTCGAATTGATCGGAGAGACAATGGATGTGTGCTAGTGTGGTGGTGGCGATATTGGTGGTAGTAGTGATGAGTTCTTGGACATGGCCGGGAGAGAGTGCCAATTTATACATAGGCCGAACCATGTTTGCCTATGTCGAGATCTGTGAGAGACTAATGGATTCCGCTGCGATTTTTTGTTTAGAAAAGGGCACTTTTGATTCAGAGTTTGGGAAAGGTGCATGCATGCGTATGGCTTTTGATCATCCTAAACCAACTCTAGCTACCTGGGACGACCCATCTCTTGGTCAACTAAGATTCATGTGCGTGTTTTCGTAATAAATTAAGCAAGAAGTGCCCCTCTGCAGACAATCGGTCCTATACCATGAATGGCGGTACACTCACTTGATTAAGATCACTTCATGGCTAAGGTACGTACTCTCTGTCTGTTGTTTACCTGTGTTGGGACTTGGGAGGACGTCCGGCACACGAGCGTACGCAAAGCGGTAGGGCATCGCTTCGGACGCCCGATGCCTGCATACTCTGCACTAGGCACGTCTATAGTTTTGTGCATGCATGCCACGCCTGAATTATTACTCAATCTTATTAAATTCTTAATTACATAAAATAATTTTGATATACCAGTTTACTTTGCACCTATTTCAAAATGCTTATATCGATTAGCCATTTTCCTGTATGAGTAACAGCATACATAATTGAAGACTTTTCCAAATGCTTAGTGTGGAAGTATCAATTTATTTTAGGATTTGGTAACAAATGTTTTGTGTTTCTCTCAAATCAAATGTTTTTTTCTAAATAAATTTTATTCCTTACTTTTATTTATCATATTTACAAACTCTTTTGTTTTTTGTTTCAACTTATAACTATGCAAGAATTTAGCAACGTAAATTTTGAAAAATGAACTTTGAAAATTGTCATCAAACTTATTTAATTTAAAAAGGTAAAACATTTCATTCTTCGTTTTCATTAGATGTTGTTGAAATAATTTTCATTTGATACATATTATATTTTTTAGGTTGTAACATATTTATATATGGTTAATGTTGTATTTATATATGACTGTATATGGTATCAAAAAAATTAAAATGGTGTATTATTATTCCGTGTAATTTTTTAGACACTTAATTACCTTTTGTTCTCGAATTATCTGTTTTGTCTACAAAGTTTATTAATTTTTCATTTCATCATAATTCATAGTTTTCCAATTATATAATAGATTTCCTAATTATCTGCCTTATGAAATTTTTGTAAGTTATTTTTTAAATCATTTGGGTATGACTTCTTGTAATTTAAGATTCTTTCGATTTTTCAAATAGTATTTGAGTATTTAATTTTTTTCTTCTTACTCAAATAAATAATTTACTTTTGAAAAATCTTGCTACCAGTGTTATAAATTTTATTTGAGAAATCACTTTTATTACATTTGTGTATGTCTGTTTTTTAAAATTCATGTACAGTCAAATTTATGATTATATTAAAACTTTCTAGTAAATATTTTAAAAAATAAGGATTCTTTTGTACTTATTAGGTTTTCTCATATATGAAAGTGCTGCTAGATCATAAGCCATACCGCTTTTACTAGGGTCATGATAGGTGAAATATGTAAGATGATGGAAATGAGGGGTAAAATTTGTTGGAGGACCAAAAAAAACATATAACACATAATTTATTTCTAACAAGATAGTTTTGTGGAAGAATAATTAGATGATGTTTAATGAAGTAAAAGAAAAAGGAGAAATTAATACATAGTATAGTTTGATCGGAGGATTTTTAAAGGAGGAACTCTTTAAGTTATAGGAGTTATTTTTACTACGGAGTGTGGATCAAAGACAAGGCGCCTTAGGATTATCTAAAAGTTAAATCTTACTAACTTTGATTAAATATTTAGGAAAAAATCTATATCTACAAAATTTAATGAACACATTAAGAAAATATACTTTACGGTGAATCTATTGATATTGATTTAGTATTGTAATTGTTTATATTTTTATGTATAAACTTAGTCAAACTTAGAAAATGTTTACTTTTGAGTAACCCTTAAACGCCTTACACTTTAGGATGAATGGGGTATGATATTTCTGCAAGATACTAAATAGTAGATTTTTAAGTCTTACATGTATCTTTTATATCTTTACATTTCTGGAAAATGTATAAGGAGCATAACAAATGCTATTTCTACAAATTGAGGTGTTTTAGTTTCTCCTAGAAGACTACAAAGGTGTTTGTGGTGAGTTCAACAATCTAGAAGCTCTGTAACTGCGGTTTATGCGTCTTACTACTACCCGTCTATAGTGTACTCTGTGTCACTAGAAAAATAGTTGTGGTATTTTAGCGTACAAACAAGTAGTAATTGCTCACTACCACTAATGCGCAACGATAGATTGGTGTAGAGTATAGCTTAGCCATGAAATGATCTTAGTCAAGTGACATACGTACCATCCCAGGCACGGCACGGATTCATCTGCAGGTCACTTTTGTCTAATTGAGAAAGAAGGAACCCCTATATAGTTGACCAAGAGTTGAAGGTCAGCTAGCTAGAGTTTGATTAGAGTGATCAAAAGCCATGCGTATGCATCTTTCCTCAACTCTGAATCCAAGTCCATCAGACCAATAGGCCAGCACATTCATCCAATTGCCCAGCATATAAATTGGCACCATCCGACCCATGTCCACCACCACCACTAACACACGGCGATCAATCTTAACTAGCTAACTAGCTAGCTAAGATGGCTGGGCAGAAGCTGGTGTTAGTGCTCACCATTTTGGTGGCCGTGTGCAGCTTGGCCGCCGCCCTAGACGCGAAGCCGAAGGGGCCTCCGACGCCGAAGCTGCCGTCCAAGTACCAGACGATCCATCCCGGGAAGTCCGGTAAGAGGAACCAGGTCGCCGCCTGTGACGATCCCAAAGACAAGAAGAAGCCATGCACGGCCAGCTGCCCCAAGAACTGCCCCGACGAGTGTATCGTCTACTGCGAAGCCTGCATGACATTCTGCTGTAAGCATACATACTGGCTTGACCCTTAATTTGCTCCTATATTTAATGCATGATCATTATATATAAATTGACATCAATGCATAAATTATCTTTTTTTACAAGTGTGTGATTTCTACCCCGGCATGTCCTGCGGCGACCCACGCTTCACTGGCGCTGACGGCAACAACTTCTACTTCCACGGCAAGAAGGACCAGGATTTCTGTATTGTCTCGGACGCCGATCTCCACATCAACGCCCACTTCATCGGCAAGCGTAACCCCGCCATGAGCCGCGACTTCACCTGGATCCAGGCCCTCGGCATCCGCTTCGCTGACCACAGCCTCTACATGGGCGCACAGAAGACCATCAAGTGGGACGACGATATTGACCGCCTTGAGCTGACCTTCGACGGAATGCCCGTGACCATCCCCGATGAGACTAATGGGCAGTGGCAATCCAAGGCTGTGCCTGCATTGACCGTCACCAGGACTTCCATGACCAATGGTGTCAGGGTTGAGCTCAAGGGAGTGTTCGACATCTTGGCCAAGGTGGTGCCCATTACCGAGAAGGACTCCCAAATCCACAACTACGGAGTAACAGAGGATGACAGCCTTGCACACTTCGATATCGGGTTCAAGTTCTATGATCTCACCGATGACGTCCACGGTGTGCTAGGCCAGACCTACCGCACTAACTACGTCAACATGCTCAGCGTGACTGCCAACATGCCGATCATGGGTGGTGCCCCCAACTATGTCTCCTCCAACATCTTTGCCACTGACTGCAAGGTCGCCAGGTTTGGCCGCAAGGCCGGGATTTCCATGATCACTACCAGGGCCAGTTAAACAACAACACGCTTCTGCGGCTAGGCCCTGATCCCCAGCCCAGAAACAATTAAGTTGGTTTGTAAGAATACGTATCGACGCCAAAATGACACACGACGCACATGTAATCTAAATACACATGATCGATAGCAGACATAATTTGTGTAATTGCTATTGCACATGAAATAATGAAGAAAGGTTAATGGAGAAGATGCATTACATTTGAAGCACTGACTATATCATTAACTTTACGTTTTTCTTGCAAACATTATGAAAATGGTGCTTGCCAGGAAGTCCAGCATTGTTATCACAGCCACAACTATATATATGGTCCATTCACTACGGGAACCAGTCAAGGTGCCGACGGCCAGATCCTGTGCCGACGGCAAAATATCGGGGCCGTCGGCACAGGACTCGTTCTGGCCAGGCCAGCAGGTCAGCCGTCGGCACAGGTAAACCGTCGGCACATGAAGGTCTGTGCCGACGGCAACCGTCGGCACAGTTTCGGCCGTCGGCATAGCCTCTCCGCCGTGACGGCGAGCTAACAGCGTCAGGCATGTGCCGACGGCCAAGCCGTCGGCATATATTTTAGCCCTGTGCCGATGGCTTTGCCATCGGCATAGCTATTTTCCATTTACCACATTAATCTTTAAAAAATCATAACTAAATCATTATAATTCAGAAAAATACAAATAATATATCAAAATTTTCAGAAAAATAATTTCTATCTTGGAAAAATATCAAACTTGGAATATTTAAAATATCTCAAAGAACCTTCTCAAAAATGAGCTATCATATCCGATGTTTTATGGCTTTCACACAGAACAACCAATGTTATGGATAGAATTGCGGCATAGTTTGTGATTATGTGCCCATATTGTGCACACATGTGCATCTTGGGATGTCTTACGATGTTGCAGAAGGAAGTTTTCCATTTCATCGCACGAAAAAACCATTTTCTATTTTTGAGGTGTCGAAAACAGGGTGTTTTGTGAAGCAACCACTAAATTAAAGTTTCACATTGGTACCAACACATTTTTCAAAAATACTAGACCACATAAGATGGACAATTTCTTAACCGGTGTATCTGGACCTTTCCGTCCACCCCTCATAAAAAAGACAAATTCCTGCCGTATCGGTAGGAGGCCGACCAGATTTGAACTACAGGTACATGATATAATGCTTAAGATTTTCTATAAAAACATTTTTAGATTCACAACATGCTATTTTATCAGAGATCCGGTGCAAATTTGGCGAGCCTCAGCCCCGGGCAAAGGATCTTCATGCCCGTCGTTTTGAATATAGTTTGAAACGGGCATAAAAAATTCGAAAACGATCTAAACAATGTGAAACCTTGGCGTGGTGTCATATTATGTGTCATAGTTGCAAGGAAAAATATTAAAGTTGGAAAATTGCGAACATTACAAAAAATCCTTCACAAAATGAGCTATCATGTTCGAGGTTTCATGACATTTAGGTCAAACGACCAATGTTACGGATAGAATCGTGGCATAGTTTGTGATAATGTGCCTATATTGTGCACACCTGTGCATATTGGGATGTCTTACGATATTGCAGGAGGAAGTTTTCTATTTCATCGCACGAAAAAACCATATTCCATTTTTGAGGTGCCGAAAACGGGGCGTTTTGTGAAGCAACCACCAAATTAAAGATTCACATTGGTACCAACACATTTTCAAAAATACTAGACCAACTAATATGGAAATTTTTTCAACCGGTGTATCTGGAACCTTTCCGTTCACCCCTCATGAAAAAGACAAATTCCTGCCGAATCGGTAGGAGGCCGACCAGATTTGAACAACAGGTACATGATATATTGCTCAAGGTTTTTTGTAAAAATTATTTTTAGATTCACAACATGCTATTTCATCAGAGATCCAGTGCAAGTTTAGCGAGCCTCAGCCCCGGGCAAAGGATCTTCATGCCCGTCGTTTTGAATATAGTTTGAAACGGGCATAAAAAATTCAAAAATAATCCAAACAATGTGAAACCTTCGCGTGCTGTCATATTATATGTCATAGTTGCAAGGAAAAATATTAAAGTTGGAAAATTGCGAACATCACAAAAAATCCTTCACAAAATGAGCTATCATGTTCGAGGTTTCATGACATTTAGGTCAAACGACCAATGTTATGGATCGAATCGCTGCATAGTTTGTGATAATGTGCCTATATTATGCACACATGTGTATCTTGAGATGTCTTACGATGTTGCAAGAGGAAATTTTCCTTTTCATCGCGAAAAAAGCCATTTTCCGTTTTTGAGGTGCCGAAAACGGGATGTTTTGTGAAGCAACCACCAAATTAAAGTTTCACATTGATACCAACATATTTAAAAAAAATACTAGACCACCTAAGATGGAAAATTTCCCAACCGATGTATCTGAAACTTTTTCGTCCATCCCTCATGAAAAAAACAAATTCCTGCCGAATCAGTAGGAGGCCGGCCATATTTGAAATACTGGTACATGATCTAATGCTCATGAATTTTTGGAAAAAATATTTTAGATTCAAAATATGATCAAGGTTGGAAAAAGTGCTAGGCATAAGCGAGGCGATTGGCATTCGCCTAGTGCCTAGACGGTGCTTAAGCGTCCTAGGCGCAGCCTAGGCGGGAATATAATTTGTACCATAAAATGTGTAAATAGGTTATCATACGTGAATACACATTAATCTAGAGCATGTTAATGAGTAAATTACTATCAACTACCATTAGAATATGGCTCATATGTCCCGATAGTGAAATATGTCATGATTTCTTCATGGGGAAGACAATTTCATGGTTGCCCTGCCTAGACTTCCGCTTATATCCTAGGCAAGGCGTTTGTCCATCGCCTAGTGCTTAAGCGTGAGTAAGCGTCTCCTAGGCGTCGCCTTTTCCAACACTGAATATGATATAGATGTCATATTTGGATTCCTCTCATTTTTCTAATCGATTTAGACATATTATTTGTCAAATTTTGATTAACAGATTTAAAGATATTAATTATTCCATATTAAATAAAAAAGAAAAAGGAAATTATTTGATTGTCCATTTGAATTCAAGATTAATATACTTATTCTTTTAGTTTATGTAGGTAATTATTTGGAATTCAAAAAATAATGATGTGCAACATCAAGTAATAAGGGTTAATAGTATTGACATGGTATTATTGTCACAAGGTGTCATTTCTTTCATGGAATCTAGTCTAAATAGAACCGAGAAGTTAAACGTGCTAGGGGTGGAGTAGTGTGAGAATGGGTGACTGATCGGGAAGTTTGACCATGAGTGGAATTTGATCTAGTATTAAGTGTAGTTACAGTTAAAATGGTGCATGTGAGAGATTAAAAAATTGGGATAAAAAATTGAAAAAATTAATTTTTTTTTGAAAAAATTCGAGCCAGAATTACCAAACGGCGTTATTTCTATGCTGACGGTTTTGCCGTTGGCACAAGATGCTGTGCCGACGGCCAGCCTGTGCCGACGGCAACTTTGCCTGTGAGGCGTTATTGTGCCGACGGCTGCCGTCGGCACAATCCTGTGCCGAAGGCAAAGCAAGCTGTGCCGACGGCCGCCGGCCGTCGGCACCTTGACTGGTTCCCGTAGTGCATGTATAGTTGTGTAATCATCCAAGGGGTATATATGATGCCCCCCACGGAGCTCTCACAGCGATTTGAGATTGTGGCCGTCGGATGGTGTCTGGCAGCGAATCCTGGCCGTCAATATTTTCACCGCATCATATAAAAAGGCTCTCCACGGTGAAAACCCTAGACAGCTTTCCCCGCTGCCCAATCCCCGCGCGGCTGCTTCGCCTCCTCCCTATTGCCGCTCGCATCTCCTCCCATTCCTCTTCCGCCCTTCGCCGCCGCCGGCCGTCAGGAGCAGCGCATAGATCCGCTGATGTCCTCTTCAACCCCGATTCCCTCCATCTCCCCGCGTCTCCTCCTCGTTCCGCTCCATCTCCTCGCAGGCGCAGCGGGATGGCTAAGAAGTCGGCCACCGCGACCTCGGCCGCCGGAGACGCGGAGGCAGAAGAGCGGCGGTGCCTGCACCAGCGCTGCGAGCCGGCAGCGCTCCCCACCTCCGGCGCTGTAACGCATTTGCAGGGGTGCGACATCTCGTGGTGCCCATCTCCTGGTCGAGATGTACCTACTGTACTCCATGCTAGAGATGATTGGTCTGAGGGCTGAGCTTCACTACGTCAACGCCTCGGTGCTTCATCTGCTCGCCTTTTCGCATCCTCCAAGCCACCTGGTAGCCCCCAATCCTCGCGGAACTCTCCTTGCGTTTTACCTCTTTTCGATCTATGTTATGACCTGTACTGCTCTTGGATTGTATCCGTGTTCAGGAGCTGGGAGGCTTTCAGCATTGGATGGACTTTTCAACCAGCTGTATTGTTACATGTGAACTAACAAACATTCAGTTAATTGAGGTTAGATTTGTATAGCTTCTGTTGTTGATTATCCAACTATGTTGCCTGGTGTGTCTCCACCTACCATTCATGCTTGCTGTTTGATATGAAGGACAGTAGGTTGTTGTGTTGCATAGGCCAGCTGCTCTGGGGAGTGGTGTTTTGGAACATGGGTGCATATGCTCCCTATATTTCGAAATACATCTTACACATATTTTAAATTTCAAAAAAATTAAAACAAAAAATTGGTACATACATGTTCACGTGCTACGCGCTCACAAAGTCGTTTCATAAAAAATCGACTTATCATGTGACGTGTGTAAAAAAGATAAAATTTAGTGCTAAAAATAATGCTTTTCACATGATAAAGTTTCTCCTTTTTTACATAGACCACAAAAAATATTGTTTCTTCGTGAAACTTGACGAATGCACATACATAATGAAGATGTACATGTAGAATTTTTTATCCAAATTTTTCGACATTTCAAAATATACCTTTTTGGTAGAGGGAGCATACGCACCCGGGAGCCGAATTGAATTTCCGAGCTGCTCTCGAGTGTCCCAATTGAGAAGAAAATAATATGATCCGCAACAAAATGCAAGCTTTGTTATATGTACAGTGCAGGCTTCATGATTTTTCATTGATATTTTTATAGTTATAGATGACCCATATTTGTTTATTGTTAATATTTTCAAAGGTTTGCTGATGCCTTTTCCTATACTTGTTAAAGTTGTCAACCTAATGATATAAATCTCTCATGCTTGGTAAAGTTGTCAACCTAATATATGTGATCCCTTGTGGCTATTGTCGATTTAATTACGCTCATGTTCCTGGCTATATAGGGGCGGTTGCTTATTAGAATTCGTCCATGTAGGCTCTGAATTTGGGCTTTGGTTTCGTTTTAATCTACAAGTGGTATAAGAGACAGTCAAGTTTCATTCTGGCTTCTATGTGTCAAAGAAACTGCGATACATAATTTTAGCGGGTCTGATTTGTCTCCTAATGCTTATTGATATTCTCCCCTTGTATTGGCATATTCACAAAATGACATGTTTGATTGTACTTTGGCATGTATATATTTTTCATTGGGTAAGTAGAGTGTAATACATGGATTGTTGCATTCCTCACTTCATCTAGATCAGCAATCCGGGGAACGTGCGCAGACAGAAAAGATCTGAGCCTTCTATTTTGCAGGCAATTACTATTTCTTCTTGTAGATTTGTTCTCTTGGTAGGGCTGTACAAGAGTTGTCTGGTATGCATACCTGCATTCATACTAGACAAGCCAAGTTAGTTATTCTGTTGTTTCCCCATTTGAAAGTTTTGTATTGGGAAAAGTCATGCCTCATTTGCCAAATCTGAAACATCATATCCATGAATATGCCCTCCTTGCTTTCACTGCTGGTCTCAAATCTATTATCTGCTATTTCAGTAAAGCAAGGTGATAAATCATTATATGTACATGTTCCGCTTCTTAGTTTGTATAGTGAAGTCTTGGGCGTATTTATTATTACTTATCGTGCTTCTGTAGGTAGAGTGCACTGTTTATTTTTCAGAATTATCACACCAAATATGTTAGTTACGATCGCAGGGTTTTGATTTGAGTTTCTCTAAATTTTAAATGGTAGGAACACTATTGGACTGGTATTCTCTCCATACCTGATGCGGGAGGGAGAAGATATTCTCTCCATACCTGATCATTTATTTCTTCGTAACCACATTCTTTTGGTGATCCTAATTAGTTAAGCGTGTTGGTATCCACTATTTTACATTTTGGGACAGTGTGTGCTAACGAAATCACAATCAGCTAGCTGCTTTATGCCTGGTGTTAAGAGTATATATGTGTTAATATTTACTACGTATCAAGGCATTTAGATAAAGTTGTTTGCTTGGATCACTCTAGGATTGTGATTTGGTCAACTTTATATGAACGAAAGATTAGTTCTTCGAATCATGAACCGGATGTGATGTGTGCAATCTGGCAATGAGGTGAAAAACATGTCTTCACTGAAATCCATTAGGATCTTTAGTGAGTCAAAACAATTTTTCCTATATACTAATAGTGAGCTCTAAAATATTCTGTTTAATATTATCTGGTAGTGCCATCACTCGAAATCACTTGAGCATCCGTTTCTTCTCAGGTGCAGTGGAAGCGGTGCGCTGCTGCGTGGTTTGGATGGCTGACGCCTGAACCAGTGGTTGGCTGGTTGAGGTTGGTTCCAGACACATTTTCTCCATCCCCTTTCCTGATCCAGGGTTGCGCTGTTCTTGATCCCAAGTTGTAGTTTTCATGACACCTGTTCTTTATAAATATGTTGTTGTTTTCATATCCATATCTGTGGTTGTTGAGGATCGATTAAATCTCAGTTTTCATATAGCTGACAGATTATTAGGTGCCTGGTATCAACGTGTTCTGTCAAAATATAGTATGACCGTGTTTGCTTGTGTTTTTTGTACCAGCTTTCTTATTTCTTATTGGTTATACAACAGGAAGCAATGGAGACATGCATATCGCTAGCTCCGAACACCACTGGTACCTGATGGGTTCAGGCCCTTGCTTCTAGCAGGTTCGAGCAGACACATGCACATCTGCCGTTGTATGACTGGTCAAGAAGGGAGATGCAGGGGAAGGTGTTAATTTTTACCTTTATTTGGCTCTACCATAGTGTTGGAGCGAGGCATGCAATTGTGCCTACGAATTTGTCAATTTCAGTACTTATTTTTTGTTTAGTCCACTAATCTTTCTCCTGCGTGAGCACAACATGGCAGTGATGAACAGATCCAGTCAACGATGTAGCATTGACGGCGAGCGACGACCTGACCAGGCAAGTCAATCCCCTCCAGTATCCCCTCTCCTCTTACTATCTCTCTGTGTGCTGCCGACGCGGCAGTTGCGTGCAACTTCTTTGTGGCTGCAAAGCTAGCTTATTTTTGCAACCTATCTAGATCGATTAGATGTTTATACTCACTTTATTGTAAGGATGTATTTTTTACTCACTGGTGTGCATTAGGGCTTCATCATCGACTGCAAGGGAAGATTAGCTTAATTATTGAGTACCTCAAAGAGAAATCAGAGTGAACACACTCTTTCCAGGTGAGGACATTCAGGAGTGCCTTCTCAAATTATATTAGATGGGTTGTAAAAAAGATGGGTTTCAGCTTCCTAAATATGTGTAGTACTTGCATTTATCTGTTTTCATTAATTCTTGCACATCTGGTTACTATTCAACATAGTAGGTTTTGCATATCCTACCGTTCCAGCCAATTTTTTTTATTGCATCTAACGTTTTGTATCTGATGAAAAGGTTAGTTGGTCGGTGGTTAACTGCTTCACTGAATGACTGCATGCAAATCTTCTTTTCAGAGGTACTTTTTTTTGCATATCTAGTGTAACACCCCAAATTTCAAAACAAAGATAAAAT
Source organism: Lolium rigidum (assembly GCF_022539505.1). Lineage (NCBI taxonomy): Eukaryota > Viridiplantae > Streptophyta > Magnoliopsida > Poales > Poaceae > Lolium > Lolium rigidum. The sequence continues at coordinate 17,863,638 of NC_061513.1, forward strand.
AAATTTCCTTTTTCCAAAAATGAGAACCAACAAAAACTTTTCTTAAATGGAGTGCAATGCATAGTGCTCATACCCAATCCTTGTGTTTGCCATGATGAGTGTTATTATGCTTATGTGATAAACCCTAAAACCCTAAAGTGATCAAGTGAAGATCACAAACCAAATAAAAGAAAAGAGAAATCAAATAAGAAAAACCTAAACCCTAACCTTCTCAAAACCAAGTGGATCTATTTTGAGAAATCCCAAAATAAAGAAAAAGACATATGAAGGCATATAGTCCTAATAGGTAAATCTTAAACCCTACCTTTATTATTTATGCTAAATAGTGGTGAACCATTTATGAACCCTACTAAACCCTAAACTTCACCCCTCTTTTCACCACCCTAGCTAAATTAAAATAAAAGGAAATTAAATAAGAAAGAGGCATAAGTGCCTAGGGCTATATTTATAAAACTTCACCCTAAGCCTTTCTACTTTGCTTAGAGGTTTGGAAAACCTTCATATACCTTACCTAGTACTTATCAAACCAAATCCAATTGGTTTTCAAAGAAAATAAAAAGAAATTAAAAATGCCATAGAGGCATATGAGAGTAACATGCAAATTTGTCAATTTTGGAAGTTTGACCTTGGGACTTGTTGTGGATGATTGGATCACTTCCATATGCCATTTCAAGACTCAACAACATCAATTGGGTCAAACCAAATCAAATTAAAAATCAAAAGCAACATATGCATAGAGGCATATGTGGCACTTAATCAAAATATTAAAATTTGACCTAGGCACCCACCTTGTCCCAAAATGGTGTTAACCCTTTACCCAACTTATTCTAATCCCAAAGGAACCACACCAATGCCAAAGTGAAGCAAAGAAAAAGAAAAGAATACAAAGTAGAAAATCACAAAACCCTCACATAAGGCTTATGCCACTTTTATAAATTTTGAACCTAGACCAAATTGATCTTCACCATTAGTTGGAATATATTACTAAACTCATATTACAACTTTGTGAATCATAGAAACACCAATCAAATCAAATTCAAATGGAAATTTAGGTCACATGGAATCATGGTCAAATCTGCCCCTTTATAATCTGGTCACTACTTTGAGCCCTTGTATCTCAAGATTCTCAAACTAAACTTTCTAAATTCTTTGCATGTCATCCAAGAGGACATCAAGATGAACAACTTTTGTAAAGACAACCAAGCCAAATTCTTTTTAGATCAAATACTATGCTCCTCCAAAGTTGGCACTTTTTGTTAAGCATAACAATCTCACACTTAGCAAATTTTGCAATTCCTTGATTTTCTAAATTCCACCACCACCCATGTTTGTCTCTCGGTCAATGGAAACTCATCCAAATCCTCCATTTTCAAATTTGTGAACCAAAGTGCACAAACCAAATTTTGACAAAACTTGCAATTTGCAAATAGGCATAATTGCAAACACTATTTGAAATAGTGTTACTTGTCCAACCTTGACCACCAATAGGCCCCTACCTGTCCCCTGGTCCCCTCTCACCCTCACACCAGTACAGGAACCCTAGGAGGGCAAGCTAGCAAGCAAGGACATGGCCATGTCGGCCATGTCACTCACCATGCCGGCCATGCCGCACCTCCTCTCCCCTCCTTCCTCCTCAGTACCATCCCTGCTGTCCCAGGACGCCACCGTACCTCCCTAGCACCACCTAGCACCGCCACCGTCGAGGAGGAGGCCGCCAGCCGCCGGAATGCGCGCGCCCAAGGACGGCCACGCCATGCCGATGACGTCGCAGCAGTACCCCCGTGGACGTGTACTGGCCACGCGCCACCCCACCGTCTCCCTCTCGCTCTGGCCCCGCTAGCAACTCGTCGAGTACCGCCGTGCCACCTCAACCCCGCCAGACATGCGCTCGACCCAACCCTGGCCCGCCGCCGACGGCGACGACGAGCGAATCCCGCCGCAGCCACGGACATGCACGGAAGCAACGCGACCTAATCCGACGCCGCCCGACCACGCTGTCGCCTCCAAACGCCTCGCCTGGACACGCTGAACAGATCCCCGCCAACCTCTAGCTCGCTAGACCGCCGGAGCCGCCGCACGCATGTCGCCACCTTCACGGCACCACAGCACCCTCACCCATCTATAAAAAGGGAGCTCCCCGAGCTCAACCCAGCACCCCATCACCTTCTCCTCCTCTCTCTGCTTCTCCACGACCTCACCACACCACCAATCGACGCCGGAGCAGCCCCAATCGCTCGATCGGAGCCGCGGAGGCCCTGGAGCAATCGCCATCGACTGGAGCCGTCCCAGGAGGAGCCACTGGTACCAGCGCACTCGCCGTCGACGACAACGTCGTCCTGCTTCAACGCCGCCCCTCGCCGGAGCCCAGGATCGCCGCCGACCCCCTACTCCGCCGTGCCAGCACCGCCCCTCTCGTCGACGACGACGACGCGCCTCGACCGCCCGATCGCCATCTAATCCTGCGGCTCAGATTAAACGGTACCGATTCGGTAAGCCACCGCCGCTGACGCCTGGACCCCCCCTGTCAGGCAGCCCACGCGTGCGTGGACGCGTGGTGGGCTGGTTTGGGCCGTTTTAAATTCATTCGGCCCGTTAGGATTTCCCGCCGGCCTTTTTAATTCAAATTGAGTTTAAAAATTTTGGTCTGAATTCTACACTGGACCCAACTTTGAAATTGCATAGAATCTGTTTGGCTGGGCCAAATTTAGCAAACTTTATATGGTTGGAAAGCTAGTAAAAATATCTACAATATGCCACTGGTCTCATGGTCAAATTCGTTGTAGAATAAATATGACAAAAATAACAAGACAGGGACTTTTCCCTATTCAAATAATTCCTAAAAATCAACCAAAATAGATATTAAGTTAATTCCAACTCTAATAGCTCACATTTGACTTACACCAATTGTTTATGCAGTAAAATGGTGTGGTCACTTTGTATGATCATGCCCTAGTTTAAGTAGTGGATAATATGGCTAGTTTAACTAGTTGATACTGTCCAAAACTATTAAGTAAGTCTTATGAAGTTTCATACTTCATTTAAATCTTGTCTCAAATGAATTCATGTGATGTTTGGACCCCTGGCCAAACTCACTTATATGAATTACTTAGAGATTTAAATCATATGTAGTGTTATTAAAGGGTATGAGGTGCTACACCTCATTTAATCATTGGTATGTGGTATTAAACTATATGAGGTGTAGCCTCTCATTTAAATACTTACCCCAAAGGATTCAATGAGAATTAATGACACATGTAGTAATAATCCATAGGTTCTTATTTAAAAATATTCAATCATTTTCAGAGTAGTATTTAAAATTATTCAAGGCTACTTATTAAATCTTATGAGATGTAGTGGTCTCATTTAAATCTTGTCTCAACTAAGTTAATATGGGGTCTAGACTATGGTCAATTTTAAACTCATATTAAATTAGTTGATGATATTAAATCATTAATCATGAGTAATAAAAAGGCATGAGGTGGTGTGCCTCATTTAAATCACTTCCAAATTGATACTTGTGAAGAGGTTGACTTTAGTCAACCTAGGTCACATCTTATTCATGAAGGAAATTAAATCTTAATAATATTTAATGAGAGGAAATTATTTTCTCTCAAGAATTAAATAGAAACTCTAATTAATATTTATAATGAGAGGAAATTATTTTTCTTAAGGATAGAATTAAATCAACTCACCTAATAAGCATGATGAGTGATAGCTTAGTAGGAGTAATCTATGTGTGTGCTTAGTCTAGTACTTAGGCTTTGTGTGGTAATTGTGTGTATTGTACCCGTATCTAGACGCTAGTACCGAGGAGTACACCGAGGAGGAGGAGGACTACTTTGAAGAGGAAGAGAACTTTGATCACTACTCCAACCAAGGCAAGCTATTATTAATGCAAGCTAACTCCAATACAAGCTATACTCTTGCAAGCGAATATTCTTGCAAAGTGCAAAGCTCTACTAGAGCAAGGCACACTCACCAATTTACTTTATGCTTCATGATCCCATCCCAAGTTTTATTCTTACAAGCTTTTACTTTGATTATTATAACTTGCTTTTATAGTTAACTTTGGTCTAGAGATAGAATACTACAAGAGTATCAAATTTAGCCTAGAGCAATGAAAGCTAGATAGCACCCCTCATGATTAGTTGCTAGTGCTAACAAATAAAATTGACTACTCTAGATGGGAACTTGTGAAATGAAATGACTTTGAAAACCTTGGAATGATGAGTCATTCTATTGAAAGATTTTGAAGGTGAATGTGACTTGTGAATGACATGGTGAACTTTACAAAAGCTGATGGTTGGGTTCGGATGCGATACCATTCCAATTTTGCAAGTACCCCCACAATACCCGACATGGGTAAGGGCTTAACTAGAAATTTATGTGCTTTAGTATGGGTTCCCTCTAAACAAGCGTCATCGGGGTTATGCCAAGGGCTGCCTCCAAAGAAAAGTGAATTGATGTGAAATGACGTGAATGAGGTGAATTGTCCGGCCCAAGCCCTGTGCAGTTCCCGGGTTAACAGGTTGGTTTTCACCGGGAGGCCAAGCTCATGGGGAGAGGTGCCTGTACCAGAGTATATAAGTGAAAGGTTATGGTTGGTAGTCCGCATACGGAGTATGATAAATCAGGGCCGATTAACCCCGACGGATTATTGCAAATATTGTGGCACAAGTGTACGACCTCTGCAGAGTGTAGAACTATTCGAATAGCCGTGTCCACGGTTACGGACGATTGGAAAGGCCATACTTGTTCCGTCATCGGACCATTTGCAAAAATGTGACATGTGAAGGGTGACTTGTGATTTGAACTTGAAATGGTGACTTTGACTTGAATCACAACGAGTTGTGGGAATGACACTAATGTTCCCACTTGAGTTAGTTAGCAAATGAAGAGGCTTTTTACTAAATGCTTATGAAATAAAATTGGCTTTATGCAAATAAACTTAGAGCTTAGCACCCCCTTACTATAGTTGATAGTGCTTACATTAGTATTAGTTTGCGAGTACTTTAAAGTACTCATGGCTTTGTCCCCGGCTATTCAAATGGCCGGACTATGAAGGAGAACGAGCAGATGCGAGGAAGATGGACAGCGGGACGTCTACGACAACTAGGATCACTCACGACGTCAACAGTTGCCTGTGGAATAGATGGACCGCAATCGTTACTTCGCTTCCGCTATGTGTTTTGTAATAGGATCTCTAGATCCACTATGATGTATTAAGACTGGATCATGTGATCCCTCTATGTAAGACAATTATGTGATGTAATGAATGATGTGTTGTGATATCAATCTATTATGTCTCGCAAAAACAATATTCCTGGGATTGCGATGAATGGCATAATAGGCATCTGGACTTAAAAATCCGGGTGTTGACAAGTTGGTATCAGAGCCATTGTTGACCTTAGGAGACCCTAGTTAGAATGGACGTCCTGAAAAATTTAGTTTCAAAAACAAATGAAGTGAATATTTATGAAAAATTATTCTCACTCTTATCCTTGAGATCTTTTCCAAAATAAGAGATCCATACTCCACTTTTCCTTGTAAATATTACATAAAATTTTGCACACTTGATCACTTCTCTAACTTACTTATCCTAACTGCTCACAGATGGAATACCAATGGGAGTGCTATCAGCTTGGTCATGGAGGAGAACTGAAGTTCGAAAAGGATTTGAAGCAACTAGTGGAATATCTAGGACACCCGTACCCCGAGTTCTTCGGAACATCCTTCAATAATCAGTTGGGAGGATCACCTCGGTGGGAAGTTTCCGCTGACCTAGGAAGAAAGCTTGAAGCCCCGGTATGGGAAACCATATGGTTTTCTGTAACGGGAAACACCTGGAAGGAAGGACTAGACAAAGCGATGCAAGAAGCAATTTCCCGTCTGTGTGGACAAAATAAGGACAAGATTAAGAACACTCGCTTCATCTACTACCCAAGACATGACTCCATGGGAAGACCGATGACCATGCCCCCACCACAACCAGAGATGAACCCCTATAAAGCCCCTCAGGACTTCAGGCAGTACAAAACCCGCAGGGATTTGGACAACGCCCTCGCCCTTCGCCAAGCACCTCAACAGTGAAGACGAAGAATTCCCCCTGAAGAGTAGTATTATTAAGGCACTATCGTAGGTGTGAGTTTGTATCAGGATCCCCTTGTATCGTAGAGCGATGAATGGTTCTTCAAACCAACGGTGTGTTAGATTTGTAATGTGTGATGCTTGGTATGAATGAAAAAGTGTTGTTGGTTTTTACCCCCGCAACACTACTCAAAATTTTTATGAACCCTTTAAAAATTTAACCCAAAACAAACCCCTAGAAATTTCCCTCTTATCTTATCATCTATCTCAATCTTCAGATGGCCCCACCAAACCGCAACCAAGACGCAATGATGCAGATGCTCCAGATGATGATGGAAGATCGCGAAGCCACGAGAGCTGAACGACAAGCCAACTTAGCCGCACCTGCAACGGATAGCTCGGAACAATCAAGGCCATGGAAACCATGATCACCCAGGATCAAAGCTCAAGAACTTTCAGAACACCAACCCTCCGATGTTTAGCAAGACTGAAGAGCCACTTGACGCAGATGACTGGCTCCAGACCATGGAGAACAACCTAGAAGTTGCTGGAGTAGAAGCCGCAGAGAAAGTACTGTTTGCCACCCACTATCTGTCGGGACTCGCAAGAGCTCGGTGGACAAGTGCCCGCGCAATGAATGCTTGGACAAATGATGACCTGGGAAGACTTCAAGACCAAGTTTAGCAAATACCATGTGCCCCAAGGACTGATCAAGAAGATGAGAGACGAGTTCCGGGAACTCAAGCAAGGAAGAATGTCCGTGGTGGAATACCGCGACGGGTTTCTTACTCGTCAAGGTACGCCCCGGATGAGACAGGACACCAATGAGAAGAGGAAGGAAAGATTTCTGAACGGATTGCATGACGAGATGCAAACTGTGTTAGTGAACATTCCGTTCGCTGACTTAGAAGCCCTTGTGGACTCAGCCATACAGATGGAAGGAAAGCTGCATCAAGCCAACGAGAACCGCAAGAGAAGAATGATGAACCAGAGTGGACCCCCACCATACCCAGAAACACCGCAACAACTCATCTGGAGGATTTACTCCAAAATACAACAAGCCCACTGCCCAGACTTACCGCCCAAACTACACCCATACCCATGGAGGACCCCCAAAGCCCGGAGGCAACAACAACAACAATCACACCAGCAACAACAACCCCAACAACACCAACAACCACCCCAATGGTAACAATAACAACCCCAATAATGCCCCAAAGACTGGAAGCAACACTGTTCCCATCAACCCCAAGGACAAGTCCACCGTCAACTGCTACGAATGTGGAGTTGTGGGTCACTTCTCCAATGAGTGCCCCAAGAAGCTTGCCAGGATTGCCGCCAATACCGCAGCACCTGCTCAGCAACAGCGCCGCTTTGCCGGAAGAAGGAATCGAACAACAACAACGGCCGTCTCTACCACATGACTGCCACTGAAGCTCAGGAAGCACCCCAGACCATGCCAAGTATGTCCTCCTGTTAATAAAATGCTCAATCTCTCTTAGGAACCTAACTTTTCTTAAAATCTCGGGACGAGATTTGTTTAAGGGGGAAGGGTTTGTAACACCCCAAATTTCAAAACAAAGATAAAATAAATTTCCTTTTTCCAAAAATGAGAACCAACAAAAACTTTTCTTAAATGGAGTGCAATGCATAGTGCTCATACCCAATCCTTGTGTTTGCCATGATGAGTGTTATTATGCTTATGTGATAAACCCTAAAACCCTAAAGTGATCAAGTGAAGATCACAAACCAAATAAAAGAAAAGAGAAATCAAATAAGAAAAACCTAAACCCTAACCTTCTCAAAACCAAGTGGATCTATTTTGAGAAATCCCAAAATAAAGAAAAAGACATATGAAGGCATATAGTCCTAATAGGTAAATCTTAAACCCTACCTTTATTATTTATGCTAAATAGTGGCGAACCATTTATGAACCCTACTAAACCCTAAACTTCACCCCTCTTTTCACCACCCTAGCTAAATTAAAATAAAAGGAAATTAAATAAGAAAGAGGCATAAGTGCCTAGGGCTATATTTATAAAACTTCACCCTAAGCCTTTCTACTTTGCTTAGAGGTTTGGAAAACCTTCATATACCTTACCTAGTACTTATCAAACCAAATCCAATTGGTTTTCAAAGAAAATAAAAAGAAATTAAAAATGCCATAGAGGCATATGAGAGTAACATGCAAATTTGTGAATTTTGGAAGTTTGACCTTGGGACTTGTTGTGGATGATTGGATCACTTCCATATGCCATTTCAAGACTCAACAACATCAATTGGGTCAAACCAAATCAAATTAAAAATCAAAAGCAACATATGCATAGAGGCATATGTGGCACTTAATCAAAATATTAAAATTTGACCTAGGCACCCACCTTGTCCCAAAATGGTGTTAACCCTTTACCCAACTTATTCTAATCCCAAAGGAACCACACCAATGCCAAAGTGAAGCAAAAGAAAAAGAAAAGAATACAAAGTAGAAAATCACAAAACCCTCACATAAGGCTTATGCCACTTTTATAAATTTTGAACCTAGACCAAATTGATCTTCACCATTAGTTGGAATATATTACTAAACTCATATTACAACTTTGTGAATCATAGAAACACCAATCAAATCAAATTCAAATGGAAATTTAGGTCACATGGAATCATGGTCAAATCTGCCCCTTTATAATCTGGTCACTACTTTGAGCCCTTGTATCTCAAGATTCTCAAACTAAACTTTCTAAATTCTTTGCATGTCATCCAAGAGGACATCAAGATGAACAACTTTTGTAAAGACAACCAAGCCAAATTCTTTTTAGATCAAATACTATGCTCCTCCAAAGTTGGCACTTTTTGTTAAGCATAACAATCTCACACTTAGCAAATTTTGCAATTCCTTGATTTTCTAAATTCCACCACCACCCATGTTTGTCTCTGGTCAATGGAAACTCATCCAAATCCTCCATTTTCAAATTTGTGAACCAAAGTGCACAAACCAAATTTTGACAAAACTTGCAATTTGCAAATAGGCATAATTGCAAACACTATTTGAAATAGTGTTACTTGTCCAACCTTGACCACCACTAGGCCCCTACCTGTCCCCTGGTCCCCTCTCACCCTCACACCAGTACAGGAACCCTAGGAGGGCAAGCTAGCAAGCAAGGACATGGCCATGTCGGCCATGTCACTCACCATGCCGGCCATGCCGCACCTCCTCTCCCCTCCTTCCTCCTCAGTACCATCCCTGCTGTCCCAGGACGCCACCGTACCTCCCTAGCACCGCCACTGTCGAGGAGGAGGCCGCCAGCCGCCGGAATGCGCGCGCCCAAGGACGGCCACGCCATGCCGATGACGTCGCAGCAGTACCCCCGTGGACGTGTACTGGCCACGCGCCACCCCACCGTCTCCCTCTCGCTCTGGCCCCGCTAGCAACTCGTCGAGTACCGCCGTGCCACCTCAACCCCGCCAGACATGCGCTCGACCCGACCCTGGCCCGCCGCCGACGGCGACGACGAGCGAATCCCGCCGCAGCCACGGACATGCACGGAAGCAACGCGACCTAATCCGACGCCGCCCGACCACGCTGCCGCCTCCAAACGCCTCGCCCGGACACGCCGAACGGATCCCCGCCAACCTCTAGCTCGCTAGACCGCCGGAGCCGCCGCACGCATGTCGCCACCTTCACGGCACCACAGGCACCCTCACCCATCTATAAAAAGGGAGCTCCCCGAGCTCAACCCAGCACCCCATCACCTTCTCCTCCTCTCTCGCTTCTCCACGACCTCACCACACCACCAATCGACGCCGGAGCAGCCCCAATCGCTCGATCGGAGCCGCGGAGGCCCTGGAGCATCGCCATCGACCGGAGCCGTCCCCGGAGGAGCCACCGGTACCGAGCGCACTCGCCGTCGTCGACAACGTCGTCCTGCTTCAACGCCGCCCCTCGCCGGAGCCCAGGATCGCCGCCGACCCCTACTCCGCCGTGCCGGCACCGCCCCTCTCGTCGACGACGACGACGCGCCTCGACCGCCCGATCGCCATCTAATCCCGCGGCTCGCGATTAAACGGTACCGATTCGGTAAGCCACCGCCGCCGACGCCCGGACCCCTCGTCAGGCAGCCCACGCGTGCGTGGACGCGTGGTGGGCTGGTTTGGGCCGTTTTAAATTCATTCGGCCCGTTAGGATTTCCCGCCGGCCTTTTTAATTCAAATTGAGTTTAAAAATTTTGGTCTGAATTCTACACTGGACCCAACTTTGAAATTGCATAGAATCTGTTTGGCTGGGCCAAATTTAGCAAACTTTATATGGTTGGAAAGCTAGTAAAAATATCTACAATATGCCACTGGTCTCATGGTCAAATTCGTTGTAGAATAAATATGACAAAAATAACAAGACAGGGACTTTTCCCTATTCAAATAATTCCTAAAAATCAACCAAAATAGATATTAAGTTAATTCCAACTCTAATAGCTCACATTTGACTTACACCAATTGTTTATGCAGTAAAATGGTGTGGTCACTTTGTATGATCATGCCCTAGTTTAAGTAGTGGATAATATGGCTAGTTTAACTAGTTGATATCGTCCAAAACTATTAAGTAAGTCTTATGAAGTTTCATACTTCATTTAAATCTTGTCTCAAATGAATTCATGTGATGTTTGGACCCCTGGCCAAACTCACTTATATGAATTACTTAGAGATTTAAATCATATGTAGTGTTATTAAAGGGTATGAGGTGCTACACCTCATTTAATCATTGGTATGTGGTATTAAACTATATGAGGTGTAGCCTCTCATTTAAATACTTACCCCAAAGGATTCAATGAGAATTAATGACACATGTAGTAATAATCCATAGGTTCTTATTTAAAAATATTCAATCATTTTCAGAGTAGTATTTAAAATTATTCAAGGCTACTTATTAAATCTTATGAGATGTAGTGGTCTCATTTAAATCTTGTCTCAACTAAGTTAATATGGGGTCTAGACTATGGTCAATTTTAAACTCATATTAAATTAGTTGATGATATTAAATCATTAATCATGAGTAATAAAAAGGCATGAGGTGGTGTGCCTCATTTAAATCACTTCCAAATTGATACTTGTGAAGAGGTTGACTTTAGTCAACCTAGGTCACATCTTATTCATGAAGGAAATTAAATCTTAATAATATTTAATGAGAGGAAATTATTTTCTCTCAAGAATTAAATAGAAACTCTAATTAATATTTATAATGAGAGGAAATTATTTTTCTTAAGGATAGAATTAAATCAACTCACCTAATAAGCATGATGAGTGATAGCTTAGTAGGAGTAATCTATGTGTGTGCTTAGTCTAGTACTTAGGCTTTGTGTGGTAATTGTGTGTATTGTACCCGTATCTAGACGCTAGTACCGAGGAGTACACCGAGGAGGAGGAGGACTACTTTGAAGAGGAAGAGAACTTTGATCACTACTCCAACCAAGGCAAGCTATTATTAATGCAAGCTAACTCCAATACAAGCTATACTCTTGCAAGCGAATATTCTTGCAAAGTGCAAAGCTCTACTAGAGCAAGGCACACTCACCAATTTACTTTATGCTTCATGATCCCATCCCAAGTTTTATTCTTACAAGCTTTTACTTTGATTATTATAACTTGCTTTTATAGTTAACTTTGGTCTAGAGATAGAATACTACAAGAGTATCAAATTTAGCCTAGAGCAATGAAAGCTAGATAGCACCCCTCATGATTAGTTGCTAGTGCTAACAAATAAAATTGACTACTCTAGATGGGAACTTGTGAAATGAAATGACTTTGAAAACCTTGGAATGATGAGTCATTCTATTGAAAGATTTTGAAGGTGAATGTGACTTGTGAATGACATGGTGAACTTTACAAAAACTGATGGTTGGGTTCGGATGCGATACCATTCCAATTTTGCAAGTACCCCCACAATACCCGACATGGGTAAGGGCTTAACTAGAAATTTATGTGCTTTAGTATGGGTTCCCTCTAAACAAGCGTCATCGGGGTTATGCCAAGGGCTGCCTCCAAAGAAAAGTGAATTTATGTGAAATGACGTGAATGAGGTGAATTGTCCGGCCCAAGCCCTGTGCAGTTCCCGGGTTAACAGGTTGGTTTTCACCGGGAGGCCAAGCTCATGGGGAGAGGTGCCTGTACTCGGAGTATATAAGTGAAAGGTTATGGTTGGTAGTCCGCATACGGAGTATGATAAATCAGGGCCAGCTTAACCCCGACGGATTATTGCAAATATTGTGGCACAAGTGTACGACCTCTCGCAGAGTGTAGAACTATTCGAATAGCCGTGTCCACGGTTACGGACGATTGGAAAGGCCATACTCGTTCCGTCATCAGACCATTTGCAAAAATGTGACATGTGAAGGGTGACTTGTGATTTGAACTTGAAATGGTGACTTTGACTTGAATCACAACAGAGTTGTGGGAATGACACTAATGTTCCCACTTGAGTTAGTTAGCAAATGAAGAGGCTTTTTACTAAATGCTTATGAAATAAAATTGGCTTTATGCAAATAAACTTAGAGCTTAGCACCCCCTTACTATAGTTGATAGTGCTTACATTAGTATTAGTTTGCGAGTACTTTAAAGTACTCATGGCTTTGTCCCCGGCTATTCAAATGGCCGGACTATGAAGGAGAACAAGCAAGTACGAGGAAGATGGACAGCAGGACGTCTACGACAACTAGGATCACCCCCGACGTCAACAGTTGCCTGTGGAATAGATGGACCGCAACCGTTACTTCGCTTCCGCTATGTGTTTTGTAATAGGATCTCTAGATCCACTATGATGTATTAAGACTGGATCATGTGATCCCTCTATGTAAGACAATTATGTGATGTAATGAATGATGTGTTGTGATATCAATCTATTATGTCTCGCAAAAACAATATTCCTGGGATTGCGATGAATGGCATAATAGGCATCTGGACTTAAAAATCCGGGTGTTGACATCTAGAGACTATGGTTGTTTGTTGCCTTGCACTAATTTTCCTAATTTTCAGAGCTATACATCCTCAGTCTAATTAAGCACTTTTAGATAGTTAGTACATTTCCCTTTCTCTCACTTATTTTTGCATTCCTATATTTTGTGTTATAATTATGTGTTCGTAGAACAGAAGAGTTACAACTATATGGATATTGTGTTCATCTAAAAAGGAATAATACAATTCACCTCTGCTTCCATTATATCTTCATTTCTTCAGATTAATTGCATTTATATATATATATACCTCAAATATTTGTGTTTTACTGCTTAATATGATTAGCTAATTTGCTATATGTTTAACTTCTATTTCTTAGTATTCACATTGTATATACTAATTAATGTTTGCCCTTCGTTTTACTGATGTAACTGGAAGGTTTGATGTTCTCTCATGCTAGCCGTTCAGACTACTCCCCATTTGTTCGCACAGTACAATACACTTATGGTGAAATTTGGTAAGGCCGTTTATACTGTTTTAGTTGTGAAGCATGGTTCAGATGCATTATCCTTTGAGTTTATTTTTCGTTTCGGCTGTCGTCAACACACATGTCACTATTTCTTCATCGTGTGCTTGGTAAGGAACTGTATCACAGAGTAGTTGACTCTTCTCTTTTTATTCCAGCATCGTCTTTTCCCAATCCTACTTATATCTTTTACTTTATTAAACGAAATGGTTGCATCAAGTCTTTTTGTTCCAGCATCGTCTTTTCCCAATCCTGTTTATATTTTTTACTTCAGTAAACCAAAAGATCGCATATATGCTTGCTGCAACGGTAGTGGTCTGGTGATTGAAGTGATTTTCACAATGCATGCTTTCCGTTGTATTTATTTGAGTGATATGAAATGTGAGGAGCCTATAGTTTCTTACGAGGCAAAAAGTCAGGTGGTTTTTTATGAAAAGTCTGTTTAAGTGCAGATTTAATTGTTTTGTCGAAGGACAGTTTCTTTTATTCAGTTTTGATATTTTGGATTTACCGTGACGAGTATTTCATGAGCTGCTGGCATTTCTACCTAACTAATTAGACTGCATAATTATATGAGTTATGGATTAGTGCCATACGTATTTTTTATTTCTTTCTTTTGGTACCAAATTCGTGGTTTATCTGCCAATTTTCCATTTAATAATCAGTTGCTGACACTTCAGCTTACTTGCTTTCATACGGCTAGCCTTTTATAGTTCTTCACTTGTGTCATGGGATTGGCATGCTTTCCTTTTCTGGATGTACACATGATTGGCGCATTGAGGAGTCTTAGGATCTTACAAGAATGGTGTATAATATTTGCTAATATTTTTTCTTATTTGTGTTCTAAAGTGGAACATATAGGATATTTTTTGTATGGTATTTTTGTTCTTCGCTTCTACCATCTCATGCCTTAGCTGAAAAGTCACTTTCCCTTGGTGTTGGGCTACAGATCAAGAAATATTGATGCTGATCAAAGAAAAGAGGAAGGCAGTTGCTATACAATAAATTGCACTGGTTAGTTCTCATTCTTTATTGTTATCTTCAGCCCTTCAAAGCCACTACGTAATATTGTTAATGGAATAGGGCTCTTTGATGTTTATCAAGTTCCACCCATAGTTGCAGAAAAAACTTTTGAACGACACAAACTAAGTTGATTATGTACTTTCATTGTATCTTACTGCATTGGAATGCTTTGGGCTTTGTTTCTCGTTTGATCGGTATCAACACATGTTCTACCACCTGCTATCTACAGGAAGGTTTACCCGCCGAGTAATAAAGCAAGTGGTTTTTGTGTATAGACTAGCCCTATAGTAACAAATTGTCATGTGTACCTGTTACCCTCCAAAACCCACCGACGGGCAATGGCTAAGCAACACGAAGAGCCGGGAGGCTCCCAAGGCCGCTTAGTGGACCCTGGCACCTCGCGTCGTCCCGCAAATCTTCCAGCCACGTCCTGGCGGTTGCTAGGGCGTGCCACCCGACCTAGACCCGATCAGGAAGGTGTTAGAGTGCTTTGATTGTTCCCGCATGGTAGACACGTAAACATTAAATACGAGCCCTATCGGCTCTCGAGTTGCCCTCGTGGATCGGCTCAAGGAGCCGATCGCCCCATGCTTCACGTTGGATTTACAATGGCATGGGGATCCCGCTTGATCAAAACAAAGCTAAAGCGATCCACGACAGCTTTAGGGTTTTCACCGCATAACCGGAACGTCCTACGTGCGATCGGGCCTAGCAGCTACGGAAGATGATGCAAACCACCCCTACGAGAGGCCTAAAAACCAACATAACGTTGATTCCCGGAACATCCCTTGCAGGGACGGTGAACAACACCTAACGCACTACCGGATCGTCCGACCCCAAGCATAAGGCCTAACTATGCAGATATTAAACTAATCCTCGCGGAGCAAGGAGCAACTATAACGGATCGGATCTACTAAGTAACGAACAAGCAAGATGCTGCCCTTACACCTGGATAGGTGTAAGGGCAGCTAGGTGTCGAGGGACGGCATTGCCACGAAGATATGCACGTGAAAGCATCAATGCAAGCCCCTAAACACCTAAGGATAAATAGTACTGCTCGCCATCAACAAGGCTTCAAGCACGAGCGAGTACAAGGTAGACGAATAAACGTATATCGCCTAGATCGCTAGATGCGATCTAGGCAAGCATGGTGCTTACCCGGGAGAAACCCTCGAAGAAAGGGGTGGCGATGCGCCTGATTTGTGTTGGTTGAACGATGATTGTCCTCCTTTTCCGATAACCCTAGATACATATTTATAGTCCAAGAGACTTTCTAATTGAGGCGTGCACCTAACCGTGCACGGGCCAGACTCTATCTTTTTAATCTAAATTACAATGCGATCTACTATATTACAGATACACGGGCAACTTAGCCCAAACTCTTAGCACAAGGCCGCTTCGATGATGCTCCACGTGTACGTCCTTCAAGCCCATCTCCACTTACGGCCCATCTCCTGATTTGGCCAAAATCGGGTGGTAACACATGCCCCCCTGGTTTTGATAATGATAATTGCAAAACCATCCGTCTCCTTCGAAGGGTCATGTCGTGGCGTAACCGTTGCAGCTTTTCTTCATGATGACGTCTTGCCTTCTCAACTTCCCTGCAAGATTTGACGGTTCTGGCACCACGTCCTTGGGAACTGCTTAGGCATTAAATCGTTATATCCCCTTTTTATTTGGCCACTTCCTGTAGTTCCCTTCTTCATCTCCTTCGCACTAGTACTTCCAAAAGCCCTTCTCCGCCGCCATGGCTTCTTCTTCTTCCTCCTCCACTTCGTCGGGTCTCTCCTACGTGTCCTCCCCCATCCGGGAATCAACACCAGAGTGGGGTACGCAGGCGGCGTACGATATCCTTGCCCCAACAGCGTGGGACAAGGAGGACCATGACTTCTCCGTCTGGTCCGAGGATGACAAGTCCTCAACTGACGGGGAGAGTGACCTCCGCTTCCTCACCAATGAGGAAGTGGTGGAGGCAAGCGACGACGACCGCTTTTCCTGGGACGGGGTCACCTCTTCCGAGGAGGTGAAGGAAGAGGAGGAGGAGGACGACGGCTCCTCCGACGAGCCGCCGGCCAAACGCCATTGCCCCTGGCCCGGGAACCTCAGCGACTTCGACAGCGAGGACGACGATGCTGACGAGGAGGATGAAGACAACGAGGGTCCTGCCGGCGGCCGCTACAGCAGCGACGACGAGCCGGTCAGGAGCAGCGCCGATGACGGCGACGGTGACGACGACGATGAGGGCAACAATAGCCCCTAGATAGGATCCCTAGCATAGGATCAGTAGTAGTAGGAGGGGCAATGTATTCCCCCCCGGCCTTCCTTTTGAGAGCAATCAGCTCTTTTCATGTAAGAAATCTGATTATTGATTGAAGAAATTTCTCCAATTTGGCTCTGCCGATTCCTTGCAAATTGATTTAGCCGATTCTCCCTTGTATTGATTTTGCCGATTGTTAGCCTGATCAATGCTCGATGAACCGATGGCAACGCATCGGTCTCTTATGATAAATTTCGAGATAGATCAGTTCAGATCCTCAAATTTCAGTCGAACAGGACCAAACCGGAATCGCGCACACCTTAAATCTTGGAAATCCGAGTCCCCTGAGCTTAATTTCAGCTTTAATCGGCAAGACTCCAGAATCGATGCCTTCAGGAGAACTCTAGGACCATTGCTGAACATCTTGATCGCCTACAACTTTCGCCGCGATGCTTTGTCTCTTTGCAGCAACGAACTGCCCAAAGCCTATCAATTATGATGGCTCCCCCTTCAAACTCCTCCTGCCAACCTGGTAATTTTCCTCTGCAAGAGTCCTCCACCCTTCAACATGGTTATGATGCAGAGACAGCCGATTTTAACACCATCGGCTTTTCAGAGCGAAGAATCTTCAGGGCTAGCTGCCCCCCGAGTCCCAGTCAAGGCGAGAATGAAAGTGTACCAGCCGCATCGGGCCACTATCGGCTTCCCAACTGTAGTGTAGCATCAGCCGATTCTGCCCAAATCGGCTTCCACAAGCAGAGAACCTTCAAAATGAGCTGCCCCCCGAGCTTCTTCAGTCCAATGAGGCAACCTCTGGTGAGAATGTAGTTCAGTCCAACTGGACAATCGTCGGTTGTTCTCATGATCCTAGCCCGATCTGCACGTTCATGCTGTCCCTGCTGTTGGCCAGGGCTGCGATCCTCAAACTTGTCGGCAAATACCAACAGCTTAAATGAGAAAAAGGGCCGTCTTGGACGTCCGAACTGATGCTTCAGGCTGGTACTGCCGAGCCGGAAATCTTGCAAAAGGAGTTGGGGGTCCTTGAAGAGAAGACCTGAGTCATCAATCAGTTGGAGGTCCTCGCAGAGTAGAGCCTCGCCATGTAACTCGAAGACTACCTTATCAGGCTTCTTCTTATAACAGTTTGTACCCCTTGAGTCGATGGCCGTGTATCGGCTTCGAATTCTTAAGTCGATGTCTACGCATCGGCTGTGCCCAAAAATTTCTGTATTTTCGATTTTTTACGGCCGATTTGTTTACGTATCGGCCCCCATATTTGAGCTGTTCTGCTGGGCATTTGGCATCCACTCCAATCTTCATATCCTCGTGTCTTATCCATCTATGTGCCCCCCGAGCCGATTCTGTCAAGTAATTGATGGTATCGGCTCTTCAGGCATCTGTTGGATCAATGCTGAACACAGACAAAGGTATGTTGAGGATAGTTTCGGCCGATTGCCAGAATCGGCCTCCTTTTCCGTTGCAATGCTTGACGATGGTTTGCAACTTCTTGGATTTCCACCGTAGTTATGTGGCATGCTGGAGATAAGATCCTTTGCTTTTCATTTTTTGAGGGCCGATCTCAGGGATCGGCCTTGCCACGTACGTCCAATGTCTTTGACCTGCTACTCTGTTAGGCCGGTGGATAAAACCAGCCTTACCCCATTTTTCGAAGCTTCGATGCGCTCACAACCCTCTAAACTGATTCCAGAGAGCGGCTCTTGGTTATCTGCTTCCCACACACTCATGGCGGCTAATGATATCTCGATTGAGTCATCCGCCTGAACGACTTCCACTTCATCTCCATCCCACTGTATGATGCATTGGTGCATTGTAGACGGAATGCAACAGTTAGCATGAATCCAGTCCCTTCCCAATAGGACGGCGTAATTGCTTTTGCTTGTCGACGATGAAGAACGCGGTAGGTATGGTCTTCCGGCCTACGAGTAAACTCTACATTCGAACACCTTTCGCTTCGACGCCTCGGCCGTTGAAGTCGCTTAATGTGATGTTGGTCTTGATCGGATCATCGCTGGAATGCCCCAAACGTCGTAGCATGGAATACGGCATTATGTTGATCGCCGCTCCGGTATCAACCAACATCTTGCCGACAGTGCTGCCCGTTGATGTAACCCCTCAAGTATAGGGCTTTCGGATGCTCGTAGCTTCTATCTCGTGGCTTCTCAAAGATAACTCGGTCGTGGACCGCGGTCGAATTGAGCCACTGAAACTTCCTCGTCGCTTGGAGCGCGAAACTCCGACGGGAGTATAAACACCATGTTTGTGCCAGCCGATGTCTCTGCATCGGCATCAGCCGATGCCTGTGCATCGGCTTTCGCCTGTTTTGGGCGCCATACTTTCTTTGGCGGGCGCGCCTTCGTCTCCAATGTTTGCTGAATTTTCGCGGCCAGGTCGGGCCGCGCTCTCCTCAACGTGTACAGGTACTGTGCCTCGGCTTCTTCCAGGTTTCGCAGCCGCTGCACCCTACGCTTCTGAGAATGGCTGAGTCCATCAGGGCACCACCTTGGTCGGTGATACCTATCTTCCTCTCCATCTGACTCCTCGAAGTCTTCTTCTTGAGATGACTCAGCTCGCTTGTTAATAGGTGGGAGAGGCCCTAGACGCTCGAACACTGAATCTATATTTGTCCTCTTCCTTTGCTGTTTGCACTCTGGGCAGTTCTCGATGGTTGGCAATCGGCTCATTCCTGAGTCCCAGCAATGTTTGAAGAAGGGACAGTTCCAGTGTGTCACATTCCAAAAATTTGGAATGTGAAAATAAAATAAAGCGAGTGTTTATTTGTTTGTCATAGTTGAGATTTCACAAGAAATTAAAACTTTTATGTTTATTAAAAAGGTATTTTTCAAAAAATAGAGTTTTCATAAAGCTTGGTTTCCAAAAATATTTTTCCAACAATACCCTATTTCGTTCGTAGATTTTGAAAATTATAAATTCATTATTTTGAGAAAACTTTTAAACCTAAAAGGCACTATAGCCCGCATAGACATGTATGTCAAATTTTGGTTTTATAAAGTTTATATTTTTATCCCAAAATTGGTCTCATATTAAAGAATTTTTCATGACGAATCCAACGATATCTTATTTACCTTTTTCTAATTATTTTTGATCCTCCAAAAATGTATTTTAATTTTCTAGATTTTAGAAAAAGGAGCGGCCAGACCAAACGGCCCACCTACCGAAACGGCCCAGCTCGCTCGAGCAGCCCACCCCGGCCCAACTCAACCCGCCCCGGCCCACCCCACCCAGCCACGCCACGCGGCACGAAGCTCCCGCTCGAGCGCTCAGCTCTCGCGCCCAACGCCCCCAGCTGCCGCCTGCCCTCGCGTGAATTTCGCCAGCGTGAATTCCGCCAGCGTGAATTCCGCCTTGCCCGTGCAAAGAACCTGGACAGCCAGGTCCTATAAATACCTCCCGGGAGCAGCCTCGCATCACACACCCTAGACGCACACAGAGCCCTGCGCATCTCTCTCCCTCACAACTCACGCTGCTGCTCGCGCGCAGCACAGGGCGCAACTCCGTAGCGCTATCCTGGACGTCCTTCAGATTGCCGCCGCGGTAATTAATCCCATCTTTCCTTTCCGTTAAGTTTGAATCTGTAATGTTGAGTTTAGAGTAGATGTATGGAGATCCGTTTTGAAACGTTAGTTCTACATCTAAGTGTGTTGGGTTAGCTGGACACAACCGATCGATTCCATTCAATTCGTAGTTTGATCTAGCTTATGAGAAACTTTGAAATTTCGTAACTTTAAATCTAGATCTCTATTTTGAATACTGGTTCTTGCGTTAAGTTTATAAGACTATTATCTACAATTCTCGCGTAGGAAGTTTTTCCATCCGAGCAACTTGTTCAGACAACTTTTCGGACACCATTAGAACTTAACCGCGAACTGTAAAATTCATATCTTGAGTTATACCCATCGGTTTTCGATAAACCTTGTACCGTTAGAATCAGTAAAATGCGTAGATCATTCTGGACATTTTGCATGTCGGATTTACACACTTTATTTTCGCAGTATTTTTATCGTCCGCAATATCGTTCTTCGACTATGAAAATCTTTTAGACACGTTCATCTTGTCCCATGATCATATCTCTCCACAACATATTATCCTAGTCCATATTATTGAAATAACAATTGAGTTATTTGAGTAATGTGACATGCCCTATTTTAGACTTTTTACCTTGCTCTAGTGGGGCGGAGATACTCTACCCCATATCTCATGTGTTGAACCCTTGTAATCCATTAGGATCCGCGAACCAAATCCCAATACCTATCATGCCTAACCAACCTCAATTAGAAAATTATTCAACTTACAAATGAGTAATTTCACATATCATTAGTTCATAACCAGCATATGTGTAACTCATACTATCTTAGTAAGTGTTGTCACACTCTACTAAATAATATTTTGAGTTGCGTCATTTGAGACTCATGTAATTTTATCACATGGATCATTCCAATTATCCATTCTTATGTAGCAAACAACCCTTGACCATATGCCTGTCAATCTTTTCCTCCTATGCATTTAACTTGGATACTCTTTTCTTTCTAAGTATTTGACTTAGTAAATTGATCTATACCAAATGTATCTAGAGTGATATGTTTCCTTTCCAATTACTTGACCCATCCATTCCATTCTCCCAAAGCCATACCTTGCACGCCAAACCTCATGCCACACCTTAGTACCACAGAGCGTTTTCCAAATTGTTTGTCTTGATTGTATTATGTTGTTATGAATTGTGTGTTTATGTTGTGCCATCTTTCATCTTCTAGTTCGTACGGAGAGCTACGTGTTTAGATTGAGAGAAAAGGGAACGATCTTCAACTACTAAAAGGCAAGTGACACACCCTCACAAATGTCCAAGATTTTATTCATGCACCGTAGTGATTTTTGTAGAAAGTCTAGGGATATGCTTTGCTTTTGTAATCCCAGTAGATAGCTACTTCCACCTGAATGTATTTTGTCGCCATTGAATTTAGTTGATGCTTAGCTATGCTATGAAAATGTTTTAGTAGTGGTTATGGAAAAACAATCAATTCAATGAACTACCTGGGTGGAATGTTGCTTGGATTGGATTATGTTGAGTGGTTACACCGGAGTCATATCTATGGCGGTCGTGTGTATCGCACTTGTGGACGGCCACCCAGGAACAAAGAGATATTAGACAACCTTGCTCATTAGCTTACCGTACAACCACATGCTATATGGGCTCTGGCTTGACGGAGTATGTTGTGAGAACCCGGATCCTACGTGACAGATGATGTAGGGGATTGTAGGTTGGTACGGGTCCGTAGAGAAAGGTCTGGGGGATTACTTCGGAAAAGTCTCGTCCTAGTCAACATCTGTCCATTTGAGCAAAATGTGCATCATGGAAGAAGAATAGACTAGGTCATGTGGGTAAATTTGTACAACCTCTCGCGAGTGTAAATCTAAGTACTTAGCCATGTCCCCGGTTACGGACAATTTGAGCGAACTGACAAGGCACATGTTCGAAAGTCTCCTCATCCCAACTTCTTAAATAAAACTTGATGGGTGAACAGGGTTATGACAATTGGTGCAAGTGACTATCGGCTAGTAGGTCCCGTGCCATGTCTATGGTCTGAGTCTACAGGGGTAGTTCACCCAAACCAAGTTGATCATGGGTAGGAGGATTCACCGGGGCTTTACCGGTGGTTTCCAGGTTCATTGATTTCTATCAATGGTACCGCTTAATTAGTATGAAAGAAAAATGATTTGACAAATGATAGGCGAAAACTGGCTTTATGCAAATATGCTCGAGCTCTACTAACCAAATGTACACTTAAGTGTTAGGTTGCCATTTGAGTCCACCATAGTGTCATCTTGCCAATACAATTTCAAATGTATTGACCATTCGTGGCTGTAACTTTTCATGTTGCAGATGTTTTGAAAGACGAGTGAGTTATGATGGTTAGGGTTACGAGTCTATCCTCAACATGCTCGCTCGTGGCACATGAAGACGAAGGACTCCATGTCTGTCTATGTTTATTCGTTGTGAAACTCGATGATATGCTAGCCTTGTGTTATGCAATTTGTAATCCTTTATGTAATTTCTGGATCATATGATGTAATAAAGACCTTTGTTTCTTGGTATTACATCTTGTACTGTGTGTGCTAGCGATTGATCCAGGGACTAGCACAGATATGCACAGAGATCGGCACCTTGAAAGGTGAGGTCGCTACAGATGGTATCAGAGCATTGTGTTGACCGTAGGTTCGTGACCCTAGGTTTGGATTAGAAATAGGAAGACCCTAGGATGAAAAATCTATCTAATCCAGTTTTTATTAAGTTATGATTTGATTTTGAACTACTTGTATTCTTACCTACTTCATCTTCGAATTATTTCCCTCTTACCTTAGATGGCCTACATCTTGAAAACCATCATGGATGGACAAATGATGACCCTGAGTTGAAGTTTGAGACTCATGCTTCATATGTTGCTCTTCGAATCCGCATGATGCACTACAATGAAGGACAATGAAGAACTTGAAGAAAGACTCCGATATAGACTACACAACACACGAAGACACACCGAAGGCATAAAATAGAAACTTGAACCACCACATATAGACATAGACTAGACCACCATTAGTTCTCTTATATCAGATCAACGATAGCGTAATAGGTATTGATCATATCAAATTGTGGTATGATCATACTAGATTGATTGTGTTTGAATTAGTATTGCTTGATGCTTGTTAAATGATTATTGTTTGCTGAATTGCCTTGATCTATGGTGTTTGGGTAGGAACCTTCTTTAGAATCTTTCTATCTATTCTCATCTATACCCAATCCAACAAGTGTTTCTTGACAAATCGTCATGAAGAAACCTTAGCAAAACTAAACTTGATGTTTCCTATCAAGATGAAGAAGCGGAGAGTGTGAGGTACGCAAAACCCTAGTTAAGGATCGATAGAAAGTTTTTGAAAACAATTCAATAATGGGGATTGAAACATTGATTCAATTCTCCATGGAATTTTTTTATCAAACTTGTGATGTTGACCAAGTGTTAGAATACGAGATTCAATAAATCAAATACGGAGTAATGATCTGGGTGCAGGATGGATTGATCACCATTCGTACTACTCTTATTATTCGCTTTCGTAATATTGACTTTGCGAATCTAGAGAGACATACCTACAAAAGAGATGTCGACGAATAAGCCTAAAACTTAGGGTGGAGAAATATTATACGCTTATAGTAGGCAAGAGTTGTCAAACGTAGGACTACGGTGAGTTTGAAAACCCAACCACTAGATGTAGAATAGTGGAAGACCTTCAGTGACACCGAAAGTAAGAAGATGAAGGATGCATCATCTTGGTTTCCGTTTGACCTAAAGAGTGACCCCTTAGTCTCAAAAGTAGTTCAACAGCCAACCCATATGGTTTAGAAACCCAACCATGAGGAAAAGCCTACTCAGGTCACCTTGAAGAGATATGTTGTTCACTATATGTGAATAAACAATATCTATTGGAGGTCAGAAGCCATAGATATTTCAATAGACGACCATGTGTCAAGTCATATCCTCGGATGTGCCAAGTCATACCTAAGATGAACTTAGCCTAAACCCAAAACCTAGTCTAGCTACAAAAGTTTCTTTTAAGGGTGGTAGCCCACCTCGACATATGCCAAACCTATTTTCTTTCTAGCCTCTTCAAATCTCGGGGACGAGATTTATTTTAAGGGTGGTAGTCTGTCACATTCCAAAAATCTGGAATGTGAAAATAAAATAAAGCGAGTGTTTATTTGTTTGTCATAGTTGAGATTTCACAAGAAATTAAAACTTTTATGTTTATTAAAAAGGTATTTTTCAAAAAATAGAGTTTTCATAAAGCTTGGTTTCCAAAAATATTTTTCCAACAATACCCTATTTCGTTCGTAGATTTTGAAAATTATAAATTCATTATTTTGAGAAAACTTTTAAACCTAAAAGGCACTATAGCCCGCATAGACATGTATGTCAAATTTTGGTTTTATAAAGTTTATATTTTTATCCCAAAATTGGTCTCATATTAAAGAATTTTTCATGACGAATCCAACGATATCTTATTTACCTTTTTCTAATTATTTTTGATCCTCCAAAAATGTATTTTAATTTTCTAGATTTTAGAAAAAGGAGCGGCCAGACCAAACGGCCCACCTACCGAAACGGCCCAGCTCGCTCGAGCAGCCCACCCCGGCCCAACTCAACCCGCCCCGGCCCACCCCACCCAGCCACGCCACGCGGCACGAAGCTCCCGCTCGAGCGCTCAGCTCTCGCGCCCAACGCCCCCAGCTGCCGCCTGCCCTCGCGTGAATTTCGCCAGCGTGAATTCCGCCAGCGTGAATTCCGCCTTGCCCGTGCAAAGAACCTGGACAGCCAGGTCCTATAAATACCTCCCGGGAGCAGCCTCGCATCACACACCCTAGACGCACACAGAGCCCTGCGCATCTCTCTCCCTCACAACTCACGCTGCTGCTCGCGCGCAGCACAGGGCGCAACTCCGTAGCGCTATCCTGGACGTCCTTCAGATTGCCGCCGCGGTAATTAATCCCATCTTTCCTTTCCGTTAAGTTTGAATCTGTAATGTTGAGTTTAGAGTAGATGTATGGAGATCCGTTTTGAAACGTTAGTTCTACATCTAAGTGTGTTGGGTTAGCTGGACACAACCGATCGATTCCATTCAATTCGTAGTTTGATCTAGCTTATGAGAAACTTTGAAATTTCGTAACTTTAAATCTAGATCTCTATTTTGAATACTGGTTCTTGCGTTAAGTTTATAAGACTATTATCTACAATTCTCGCGTAGGAAGTTTTTCCATCCGAGCAACTTGTTCAGACAACTTTTCGGACACCATTAGAACTTAACCGCGAACTGTAAAATTCATATCTTGAGTTATACCCATCGGTTTTCGATAAACCTTGTACCGTTAGAATCAGTAAAATGCGTAGATCATTCTGGACATTTTGCATGTCGGATTTACACACTTTATTTTCGCAGTATTTTTATCGTCCGCAATATCGTTCTTCGACTATGAAAATCTTTTAGACACGTTCATCTTGTCCCATGATCATATCTCTCCACAACATATTATCCTAGTCCATATTATTGAAATAACAATTGAGTTATTTGAGTAATGTGACATGCCCTATTTTAGACTTTTTACCTTGCTCTAGTGGGGCGGAGATACTCTACCCCATATCTCATGTGTTGAACCCTTGTAATCCATTAGGATCCGCGAACCAAATCCCAATACCTATCATGCCTAACCAACCTCAATTAGAAAATTATTCAACTTACAAATGAGTAATTTCACATATCATTAGTTCATAACCGGCATATGTGTAACTCATACTATCTTAGTAAGTGTTGTCACACTCTACTAAATAATATTTTGAGTTGCGTCATTTGAGACTCATGTAATTTTATCACATGGATCATTCCAATTATCCATTCTTATGTAGCAAACAACCCTTGACCATATGCCTGTCAATCTTTTCCTCCTATGCATTTAACTTGGATACTCTTTTCTTTCTAAGTATTTGACTTAGTAAATTGATCTATACCAAATGTATCTAGAGTGATATGTTTCCTTTCCAATTACTTGACCCATCCATTCCATTCTCCCAAAGCCATACCTTGCACGCCAAACCTCATGCCACACCTTAGTACCACAGAGCGTTTTCCAAATTGTTTGTCTTGATTGTATTATGTTGTTATGAATTGTGTGTTTATGTTGTGCCATCTTTCATCTTCTAGTTCGTACGGAGAGCTACGTGTTTAGATTGAGAGAAAAGGGAACGATCTTCAACTACTAAAAGGCAAGTGACACACCCTCACAAATGTCCAAGATTTTATTCATGCACCGTAGTGATTTTTGTAGAAAGTCTAGGGATATGCTTTGCTTTTGTAATCCCCAGTAGATAGCTACTTCCACCTGAATGTATTTTGTCGCCATTGAATTTAGTTGATGCTTAGCTATGCTATGAAAATGTTTTAGTAGTGGTTATGGAAAAACAATCAATTCAATGAACTACCTGGGTGGAATGTTGCTTGGATTGGATTATGTTGAGTGGTTACACCGGAGTCATATCTATGGCGGTCGTGTGTATCGCACTTGTGGACGGCCACCCAGGAACAAAGAGATATTAGACAACCTTGCTCATTAGCTTACCGTACAACCACATGCTATATGGGCTCGGCTTGACGGAGTATGTTGTGAGAACCCGGATCCTACGTGACGGATGATGTAGGGGATTGTAGGTTGGTACGGGTCCGTAGAGAAAGGTCCGGGGATTACTTCGAGAAAAGTCTCGTCCTAGTCAACATCTGTCCATTTGAGCAAAATGTGCATCATGGAAGAAGAGCAGACTAGGTCATGTGGGTAAATTTGTACAACCTCTGCAGAGTGTAAATCTAAGTACTTAGCCATGTCCCTGGTTACGGACAATTTGAGCGAACTGACAAGGCACATGTTCGAAAGTCTCCTCATCCCAACTTCTTAAATAAAACTTGATGGGTGAACAGGGTTATGACAATTGGTGCAAGTGACTATCGGCTAGTAGGTCCCGTGCCATGTCTATGGTCTGAGTCTACAGGGGTAGTTCACCCAAACCAAGTTGATCATGGGTAGGAGGATTCACCGGGGCTTTACCGGTGGTTTCCAGGTTCATTGATTTCTATCAATGGTACCGCTTAATTAGTATGAAAGAAAAATGATTTGACAAATGATAGGCGAAAACTGGCTTTATGCAAATATGCCTGAGCTCTACCAGCCAAATGTACACTTAAGTGTTAGGTTGCCATTTGAGTCCACCATAGTGTCATCTTGCCAATACAATTTCAAATGTATTGACCATTCGTGGCTGTAACTTTTCATGTTGCAGATGTTTTGAAAGACGAGTGAGTTATGATGGTTAGGGTTACGAGTCTATCCTCAACATGCTCGCCTGTGGCACATGAAGACGAAGGACTCCATGCTGTCTATGTTTATTCGTTGTGAAACTCTGATGATATGCTAGCCTTGTGTTATGCAATTTGTAATCCTTTATGTAATTTCTGGATCATATGATGTAATAAAGACCTTTGTTTCTTGGTATTACATCTTGTACCGTGTGTGCTAGCGATTGATCCGGGGACTAGCACGGATATGCACGGAGATCGGCACCTTGAAAGGTGAGGTCGCTACGGATGGTATCGAGCATTGTGTTGACCGTAGGTTCGTGACCCTAGGTTTGGATTAGAAATAGGAAGACCCTAGGATGAAAAATCTATCTAATCCAGTTTTTATTAAGTTATGATTTGATTTTGAACTACTTGTATTCTTACCTACTTCATCTTCAGAATTATTTCCCTCTTACCTTAGATGGCCTACATCTTGAAAACCATCATGGATGGACAAATGATGACCCTGAGTTGAAGTTTGAGACTCATGCTTCATATGTTGCTCTTCGAATCCGCATGATGCACTACAATGAAGGACAATGAAGAACTTGAAGAAAGACTCCGATATAGACTACACAACACACGAAGACACACCGAAGGCATAAAATAGAAACTTGAACCACCACATATAGACATAGACTAGACCACCATTAGTTCTCTTATATCAGATCAACGATAGCGTAATAGGTATTGATCATATCAAATTGTGGTATGATCATACTAGATTGATTGTGTTTGAATTAGTATTGCTTGATGCTTGTTAAATGATTATTGTTTGTCTGAATTGCCTTGATCTATGGTGTTTGGGTAGGAACCTTCTTTAGAATCTTTCTATCTATTCTCATCTATACCCAATCCAACAAGTGTTTCTTGACAAATCGTCATGAAGAAACCTTAGCAAAACTAAACTTGATGTTTCCTATCAAGATGAAGAAGCGGAGAGTGTGAGGTACGCAAAACCCTAGTTAAGGATCGATAGAAAGTTTTTGAAAACAATTCAATAATGGGGATTGAAACATTGATTCAATTCTCCATGGAATTTTTTTATCAAACTTGTGATGTTGACCAAGTGTTAGAATACGAGATTCAATAAATCAAATACGGAGTAATGATGCGGGTGCGGGATGGATTGATCACCATTCGTACTACTCTTATTATTCGCTTTCGTAATATTGACTTTGCGAATCTAGAGAGACATACCTACAAAAGAGATGTCGACGAATAAGCCTAAAACTTAGGGTGGAGAAATATTATACGCTTATAGTAGGCAAGAGTTGTCAAACGTAGGACTACGGTGAGTTTGAAAACCCAACCACTAGATGTAGAATAGTGGAAGACCTTCGATGACACCGAAAGTAAGAAGATGAAGGATGCATCATCTTGGTTTCCGTTTGACCTAAAGAGTGACCCCTTAGTCTCAAAAGTAGTTCAACGACCAACCCATATGGTTTAGAAACCCAACCATGAGGAAAAGCCTACTCGAGGTCACCTTGAAGAGATATGTTGTTCACTATATGTGAATAAACAATATCTATTGGAGGTCAGAAGCCATAGATATTTCAATAGACGACCATGTGTCAAGTCATATCCTCGGATGTGCCAAGTCATACCTAAGATGAACTTAGCCTAAACCCAAAACCTAGTCTAGCTACAAAAGTTTCTTTTAAGGGTGGTAGCCCACCTCGACATATGCCAAACCTATTTTCTTTCTAGCCTCTTCAAATCTCGGGGACGAGATTTATTTTAAGGTGGTAGTCTGTCACATTCCAAAAATTTGGAATGTGAAAATAAAATAAAGCGAGTGTTTATTTGTTTGTCATAGTTGAGATTTCACAAGAAATTAAAACTTTTATGTTTATTAAAAAGGTATTTTTCAAAAAATAGAGTTTTCATAAAGCTTGGTTTCCAAAAATATTTTTCCAACAATACCCTATTTCGTTCGTAGATTTTGAAAATTATAAATTCATTATTTTGAGAAAACTTTTAAACCTAAAAGGCACTATAGCCCGCATAGACATGTATGTCAAATTTTGGTTTTATAAAGTTTATATTTTTATCCCAAAATTGGTCTCATATTAAAGAATTTTTCATGACGAATCCAACGATATCTTATTTACCTTTTTCTAATTATTTTTGATCCTCCAAAAATGTATTTTAATTTTCTAGATTTTAGAAAAAGGAGCGGCCAGACCAAACGGCCCACCTACCGAAACGGCCCAGCTCGCTCGAGCAGCCCACCCCGGCCCAACTCAACCCGCCCCGGCCCACCCCACCCAGCCACGCCACGCGGCACGAAGCTCCCGCTCGAGCGCTCAGCTCTCGCGCCCAACGCCCCCAGCTGCCGCCTGCCCTCGCGTGAATTTCGCCAGCGTGAATTCCGCCAGCGTGAATTCCGCCTTGCCCGTGCAAAGAACCTGGACAGCCAGGTCCTATAAATACCTCCCGGGAGCAGCCTCGCATCACACACCCTAGACGCACACAGAGCCCTGCGCATCTCTCTCCCTCACAACTCACGCTGCTGCTCGCGCGCAGCACAGGGCGCAACTCCGTAGCGCTATCCTGGACGTCCTTCAGATTGCCGCCGCGGTAATTAATCCCATCTTTCCTTTCCGTTAAGTTTGAATCTGTAATGTTGAGTTTAGAGTAGATGTATGGAGATCCGTTTTGAAACGTTAGTTCTACATCTAAGTGTGTTGGGTTAGCTGGACACAACCGATCGATTCCATTCAATTCGTAGTTTGATCTAGCTTATGAGAAACTTTGAAATTTCGTAACTTTAAATCTAGATCTCTATTTTGAATACTGGTTCTTGCGTTAAGTTTATAAGACTATTATCTACAATTCTCGCGTAGGAAGTTTTTCCATCCGAGCAACTTGTTCGAACAACTTTTCGGACACCATTAGAACTTAACCGTGAACTGTAAAATTCATATCTTGAGTTATACCCATCGGTTTTCGATAAACCTTGTACCGTTAGAATCAGTAAAATGCGTAGATCATTCTGGACATTTTGCATGTCGGATTTACACACTTTATTTTCGCAGTATTTTTATCGTCCGCAATATCGTTCTTCGACTATGAAAATCTTTTAGACACGTTCATCTTGTCCCATGATCATATCTCTCCACAACATATTATCCTAGTCCATATTATTGAAATAACAATTGAGTTATTTGAGTAATGTGACATGCCCTATTTTAGACTTTTTACCTTGCTCTAGTGGGGCGGAGATACTCTACCCCATATCTCATGTGTTGAACCCTTGTAATCCATTAGGATCCATGAACCAAATCCCAATACCTATCATGCCTAACCAACCTCAATTAGAAAATTATTCAACTTACAAATGAGTAATTTCACATATCATTAGTTCATAACCAGCATATGTGTAACTCATACTATCTTAGTAAGTGTTGTCACACTCTACTAAATAATATTTTGAGTTGCGTCATTTCGAGACTCATGTAATTTTATCACATGGATCATTCCAATTATCCATTCTTATGTAGCAAACAACCCTTGACCATATGCCTGTCAATCTTTTCCTCCTATGCATTTAACTTGGATACTCTTTTCTTTCTAAGTATTTGACTTAGTAAATTGATCTATACCAAATGTATCTAGAGTGATATGTTTCTTTTCCAATTACTTGACCCATCCATTCCATTCTCCCAAAGCCATACCTTGCACGCCAAACCTCATGCCACACCTTAGTACCACAGAGCGTTTTCCAAATTGTTTGTCTTGATTGTATTATGTTGTTATGAATTGTGTGTTTATGTTGTGCCATCTTTCATCTTCTAGTTCGTACGGAGAGCTACGTGTTTAGATTGAGAGAAAAGGGAACGATCTTCAACTACTAAAAGGCAAGTGACACACCCTCACAAATGTCCAAGATTTTATTCATGCACCGTAGTGATTTTTGTAGAAAGTCTAGGGATATGCTTTGCTTTTGTAATCCCGGTAGATAGCTACTTCCACCTGAATGTATTTTGTCGCCATTGAATTTAGTTGATGCTTAGCTATGCTATGAAAATGTTTTAGTAGTGGTTATGGAAAAACAATCAATTCAATGAACTACACGGGTGGAATGTTGCTTGGATTGGATTATGTTGAGTGGTTACACCGGAGTCATATCTATGGCGGTCGTGTGTATCGCACTTGTGGACGGCCACCCAGGAACAAAGAGATATTAGACAACCTTGCTCATTAGCTTACCGTACAACCACATGCTATATGGGCTGCGGCTTGACGGAGTATGTTGTGAGAACCCGGATCCTACGTGACAGATGATGTAGGGGATTGTAGGTTGGTACGGGTCCGTAGAGAAAGGTCTGGGGGATTACTTCAGAAAAGTCTCGTCCTAGTCAACATCTGTCCATTTGAGCAAAATGTGCATCATGGAAGAAGAATAGACTAGGTCATGTGGGTAAATTTGTACAACCTCTGCAGAGTGTAAATCTAAGTACTTAGCCATGTCCCTGGTTACGGACAATTTGAGCGAACTGACAAGGCACATGTTCGAAAGTCTCCTCATCCCAACTTCTTAAATAAAACTTGATGGGTGAACAGGGTTATGACAATTGGTGCAAGTGACTATCGGCTAGTAGGTCCCGTGCCATGTCTATGGTCCGAGTCTACGGGGGTAGTTCACCCAAACCAAGTTGATCATGGGTAGGAGGATTCACTGGGGCTTTACGGTGGTTTCCGGGTTCATTGATTTCTATCAATGGTACCGCTTAATTAGTATGAAAGAAAAATGATTTGACAAATGATAGGCGAAAACTGGCTTTATGCAAATATGCACGAGCTCTACCAGACCAAATGTACACTTAAGTGTTAGGTTGCCATTTGAGTCCACCATAGTGTCATCTTGCCAATACAATTTCAAATGTATTGACCATTCGTGGCTGTAACTTTTCATGTTGCAGATGTTTTGAAAGACAAGTGAGTTATGATGGTTAGGGTTACGAGTCTATCCTCAACATGCTCGCCTGTGGCACATGAAGACGAAGGACTCCATGCTGTCTATGTTTATTCGTTGTGAAACTCTGATGATATGCTAGCCTTGTGTTATGCAATTTGTAATCCTTTATGTAATTTCTGGATCATATGATGTAATAAAGACCTTTGTTTCTTGGTATTACATCTTGTACTGTGTGTGCTAGCGATTGATCCAGGGACTAGCACAGATATGCACAGAGATCGGCACCTTGAAAGGTGAGGTCGCTACACAGTGCTTATCCACGTTGTCTTGCTCCCTTGACCTCCCTCTAGCGTGACGTTCGTACCCGTCGTTGTTCCTGTCGTGCTGACGATACCTCCTGACTGCATCAGACCGACGATGTCTTTCATCGTCTTCGTCGTAGCGCCGACGTCGGTCGTACTGCTGCTCATATTTGTTGAGGAGATGCACGGAGAGTGGGCGCTGATACCGTATGCTTCTCACCTCCTCCTCGGTTAGGTATCGTCTGTCATCATCTTGGGGCCGGTCGCGTGGAACGGCCTCCTCTTTATCTTTGCCACGAGAGTGGCTGCTCTCGCTTTATCTTTGCCATGGCGGATCACAAACCCTACCATATTGACATCAAAAGAGAACCCGGGCTCCCTTATGGAGTGGCTTAGGTCCACCATGTTGACGTCCGGAAACGGACGCATGTCTACCTTCATGGCAAACTGTCCGAAAGTTAATCGGCCTGATTCTATCGCCATCTGAATTTGTGCGCGCAATACTTTGCGGTCGTTGGTGGCGTGCATGAACATATGATGCCATTTGCAGTATGGCCTTTTGTTCATCTCTTGCGCCGTAGGGATCTTGTGGCCTTCAGGGAGCTTCAACTGTTTCTCTTTCAGTAGTAGATCGAAGATCTGTTCAGTTTTGCTCACATCAAAGTCCAACCCTCTTGGAGGCCCTGGCGGGTTCACCCATTTGCGGGACACGAGATGCGGCGTCCAGAGTCCACTCGGCTCATCGCGACTTCACGATCTTCCGTAGAATCTTCATCCTCATCGGCATTGACCAGGGTTATCGCACGCTTGAACTTGTCCTGTGCACGTTCTGGATGGCGCTCGTTCATATAAGGTCGGTCTACGACCAGGTGCGTCAATGAGTTGTACTCCACTTGGAACGTCGGATCCTTGAATGACGCTCGCAAGGCCTACCACGGCCAGCTCGATCGCTTCTTTCTCGGTTAAATGAACCGAATAGCATCGGTTCTTGACAGCTCTGAAACGGCTGAATGTAATCGGACAACTGTCTCTCTCGCCTCTCGCCGAACCTCGTGCTAGTTCGGCAATACCGGCTTCGGTAGCTTCGAATGATATTGGGTGTGAAAGCTGTTCCTCCAGCTGCTTCCATGATTGCACTGAATTTGGCTGCAACGAGGTGTACCATCCAAAAGCTGGACCGGTGAGGGATTGCGAAAAGAGCCTCACCCGTAGCTGATCCGATGCCGAAACCATGCCCAGCTGGGCCAAGTATCGGCTCACGTGCTCGATGGAGCTAGATCCTTCGACCCACTGAATTTGTTGAAGTCCGGAAGCCGGTACTTAGGTGGTAGTGGGATCAGGTCAAACTCATTGGGGTACGGCTTGGAATAGCCGATTATCTTCTTCTTCGGCAAGATGCCGAGCTGATCTCTCGGGACTGCACCGATCCGATCTGCGGTGGAGGTAGTGGCAAGCGAGCTTTCTGGACTGGTGCGGTGGCATACTTGGCTAGCCACGCATGTTTCTCGGCTTCCGCTCCCAAACCCCACGCTGCTGCGGTCGTTCCTCTGCCGAAACAATGGCTCCTGCTCCGGCAATCCCTCCTGCTCGGAGCCTGGATCGCTCGCGTCCGGTTGTTGCAGTCCGGCACAAACGTGCACACGTATCCGTGTGGGATCTCCTTGGGCGGCTCATATAGGAACCGGTAATCGCCCGGATCACCTCCAACCTTGTAGACAACGTATGCCGGTGAACCTTGTTGCTGTGGAGCTGCCATCGAGTACGGCAATGGTGGCCGGTGTGGAGTTGCACCTCTCCTTGGTGAGTCCCTAGAACAGGTCCTGAAGGGGAGTACCGAGCGCTCCATGATCTCTTGCACCACACGGAGCGCAACGCGCTCAAAGAATTCACCGAGGCTCTCGGAATGCCGATGTATCGAGTGAGCCACCACGTAGTTGATTTCCTGTCGCAGGGCTCTGGTACGTTCATCTGAAGGGAGAGACAGGTCCACCCCTTCAAGGACACCTTGTGGCGTGAATCCTTTGAACCTGATGCCGTGCGAACGGGTCTTCTCAAAGGAGCCGATGAGTTCGGCTTCAACGATGGCCTTCAGCTCATCGTACTTCCTCTTATGATCGGGAGGAAGATCCTCGTATGTGATCTGTTCCTCTGCCATCTCGGGTGTTGGTTTTGACGTGGATGTTGCAGAAGATGTCCCACCGGGCGTGCCAGAATGTGTTACCCTCCAAAACCCACCGACGGGCAATGGCTAAGCAACACGAAGAGCCGGGAGGCTCCCAAGGCCGCTTAGTGGACCCTGACACCTCGCGTCGTCCCGCAAATCTTCCGGCCACGTCCCGGCGGTTGCTAGGGCGTGCCACACGACCTAGACCCGATCGGAAAGGTGTTAGAGTGCTTTGATTGTTCCTGCATGGTAGACACGTAAACATTAAATACGAGCCCTATCGGCTCTCGGGTTGCCACGTGGATCGGCTCAAGGAGCCGATCGCCCCATGCTTCACGTTGGATTTACAATGGCATGGGGATCCTGCTTGATCAAAACAAAGCTAAAGCGATCCACGACAGTTTAGGGTTTTCACCGCATAACCGGAACGTCCTACGTGCGATCGGGCCTAGCAGCTACGGAAGATGATGCAAACCACCCCTACGAGAGGCCTAAAAACCAACATAACGTTGATTCCCGGAACATCCCTTGCAGGGACGGTGAACAACACCTAACGCACTACCGGATCGTCCGACCCCGGCATAAGGCCTAACTATGCAGATATTAAACTAATCCCTGCGGAGCAAGGAGCAACTATAACGGATCGGATCTACTAAGTAACGAACAAGCAAGATGCTGCCCTTACACCTGGATAGGTGTAAGGGCAGCTAGGTATCGAGGGACGGCATTGCCACGCAGATATGCACGCGAAAGCATCAATGCAAGCCCCTAAACACCTAAGGATAAATAGTACTCGCTCGCCATCAACAAGGCTTCGGCACGAGCAGTACAAGGTAGACGAATAAACGTATACTTGCCTAGATCGCTAGATGCAATCTAGGCAGCATGGTGCTTACCCGGGAGAAACCCTCGAAGAAAGGGGTGGCGATGCGCCTGATTTGTGTTGGTTGAACGATGATTGTCCTCCTTTTCCGATAACCCTAGATACATATTTATAGTCCAAGGGACTTTCTAATTGAGCGTGCACCTAACCGTGCACGGGCCAGACTCTATCTTTTTAATCTAAATTACAATGCGATCTACTATATTACAGATACACGGGCAACTTAGCCCAAACTCTTAGCACAAGGCCGCTTCGATGATGCTCCACGTGTACGTCCTTCAAGCCCATCTCCACTTACGGCCCATCTCCTGATTTGGCCAAAATCGGGTGGTAACAGTACCGCTTTCCAGTTCTAGAATTTAGGTTATTTCTTGTGTACCATGTAACACCATCCCTACAATATGTGTTTTCACACTGCAGTTGTGTTTAGTAGACCCTATGTATGCAAGAGCAAACGTGATTTGCTTTAAAATCAAACTGACACTGCTATATGTAACATATTTCCTTACATTATATACATATAAAAATTTGTTAAATATTTACCATTGATTTGTATAAATGTTTAACATATCATTTTACAAGCCGTTTACCAGTGGGAAGGCGGCGGCGCGTAGAGTGCCGCGCCCCAAAATTGGCGTTGATATCCAAATAGGTTAATTATAAGGGTGTGAACTGGTTCGTTATATGGCTATATAATTTTGGATGGGTTACCTCATGATTATGCATCCGTTATCCATCCAGATTTTATAGTTACAATTTTTATTTTGGGGCATGTTCGGTCTTTGTAATAGTTATGTAAATTACGCTAAGGTTCCCGGGAATGATGTACTTTCCGCTCTGTTTGGGTGGTCGTTAGCATGTCCGTGAACTTCTTTTGTGTGTACGTGTCTCGTGCGTGTTTGGTCTATG
>NC_061513.1:17900710-17938166 GCF_022539505.1 Lolium rigidum
TTACTACTCATATTGCAAAAGCAACCAAAAGACCTAATATCATGAACTATAGAGGTTCCAAACTAAATGTGTGCGAGCATTAATCAAGAGTACCAGCAGTCCAGCAGCACAAAGAGGTTTTAACCGGTCAAACCAGTGTGCTCATGTTATATAATGTCTTACTAAAATACAGACACAAAACTAGCAACACTTACTTGTTTCCTTTCACCAAAACCCGTTCTTTGTCTAGCCCAGCATGGCGCTCTCGTCTTTCATTTGGAAGAGAGGGGGAATCCATCTCCGTCTTCTGAAGATACCGTGAGCCAGAACTACTCTGCTGAGAACTTCCATCCATCTTGCTACCTCCAGATGCTCCAGCAGAAGGTCCATGTCTGTGATACAACAATTAAAGGAGGGATAAGATAAGTACCCCTGAATACTGACATGGCCTTCGATGGTGATCCACCTTACAACAACAATCTGAGGCATACTAAACCCCATACCTCATCTCCAAGTAATTCATTTGAAGCTTATGTGGAAAAACTATAAACAGATAACAAAGCTGATGACAGTGCACGAAGATTACCTAAATGGAAGAGCATCACTAGAACGTCCTCGTACTTCACTGCTTGATCTATGTTGAACTGATGGTTTAACATCTCGGTCCACATCACTGCCTCTATTGAGCATAGTTCCAACAGAACGCTTGCGTTTCATTTTCTTCTCCCATCCTTCACCACCAGGAGCTAGGCCTCGTACTAATTTGTCTTCGGAAAACCCAGCTGTAGCATTGACATTTCTCACAGAAAGTTTTTCCTTCTCCAAAGGCGGATTTTTCTCAGTGTCTACCAAAGGACCTTGCCTTGTAGAAACATTAACACGCCCTTCCAACTGAAATATGCAGTTGTCAAAGAGTCAAAACAAAAGAAATCGCTTAGCACTGGGAAGACAGAATAAGGATGGAGTATACTAATTATGAAAATACAGATAAACCAAATATGCCCTTTTGTCTAAAAATTGAACAAGCCAAAAAAAACATGGGGGCTTTAATTTCTTAATCACTGTGAAACAAAAAAAAAGCTATCCGGAAAGAAACATGATAAAAAAATCTTTGCCAAGTATTGACACATCTGTAGCTAAGGGAACATGTTCATTCAAGATTAATCAACCAGACAGTTCTGTTTGCACTCTGCACAATGTTCTAATTCATGAGACTCAATACACAACATCAATAGTTGGTCCTAAGTGCACAATTATCAACATCGCATAAGTTCAGAAGGATTCATGTAGTAACAAAGATTTGTCATTTAAGATAAGAAGATCAGTTGCACTACCTGTTGTTGCCATGTGATATGCACAGGCAAACTGAATATGTCATGCCAACTAGCAGTTCACACCAATTCATATGTGTAGAGTAGTAAAAATTGGACCTCTGGTATATTCAAACACTACTCAAGTAGTAACTACAACAATGAACCGCAAAGACATACAAGCAAAACTGGGTGAAGTAGCAAGAAACACAAACCCGTGCATCTGCGGTGAGCGAGGAGCGGACACGCTTGCTCATGGTGGCGCTCTTAGCCCTCTCCTCGAGCCTCTGGACGGGCGCATCCCCGCTGTTCTGCGCCCCCATCCTGAGCGAACCCGACATGCTCCCCGACGACCTCTCGGCGCTGCTCCTCTGCCGGCGCCGGGTGACGACGTTCTGGTACTTGTCCAGCTTCTGGAGGGAGTCGTGCATCGACTTGGCCCTGTCCCTGCACCTCATTTCGGAACCAGTGAGTCCACGGAGCAATGCGGGCAGACGTTAGTGATGGGTAAGTGCCGGGAGCAGCGTGTACTTGGCCCTGGCCGACGACTCGGCGACGGCCCCGCGGATCCGCCGGAGCTCCTCGGTGGCGGCGGGCGGGAGCGGCTTGAGCGCGAACGGCGGCTCCGCTGAGTCGGCGAGCGCCCGCCGCAGCTCGGCGGCGCGCGAGTGCTTGTGGTCGCCGACGGGGAGCGGGTCGAGCGGGAGGTACTGCGCGAGGGACGGCGGCTCCGTCGACGGCGCGCCCCTGGGCGTGCCCGCGGGGAAGCTGCCCCCGGAGATGGAGCTCCCTCCTCCTGCTCCCCCTCCCGACATGCCCTGCCTTCTCCTGCTGCTGCTGCTTCGGCCGGCGTCGTCAACCCCTCCGAGCTACGCTACATCAAGAAGGCATTAGGGATGGATTCCGCCGCCGCGCGCCCGCCGGCCGGTCGAGGGAGGCAATTGGGCGGGGGAGCGCGCGAAATTGGGCAGATTGGGGCGGGGGTTGGGGGAATTTAGGGTGGCGCGGGGAGGAAACCCTAGAAGTGGAGGTCGCCGGCGGCGAGCGCGCGTGTGGGGGGAGAAGTCGGCGTAAACGGGGAAGCGGGTGCAGGCTTGGGTCGGATTGCGGTTGCGGGTAGAGAGCCTTTTTAGGCACGAGGGCAAATTCTGACGCTTTGACCCATGGGTCAACTTCTTCCTTCGCTCTTGTTCCTGCCAATCATCATCATTTCTTCATTTTTACAGAAGTGTTTTGGAAGAGCAAAATGCGGCCAAAATTCTACAAAAACAGCTGTGTTTCTACTCATAAAAATCCAAGCAAATCTTTAGCTTCGGAGACTAATGGTCGTGTTAAATTTGACAAAGGAAGTCTGACCGTCGAGATCACGTTTGTTTGAAACAAAAGAAAACCCTGATATTTTTAAGGATAGGGTTTCCATGAAACATTTATGTTGGTTCAAGCAACGAAATGATTTTTGTAAATATAGAGTTTCCGTGAAATTTTTCCTACGATGCTGGTTGGAGCAACGTAATGGCTATACTATATATTCCTTTCAAGCCTAGGGAATGAGAGCTTCGGCTTCACCTCCAGCTATGCAATACTCAAATGGGATACAAGGAAAAGATTAAGCACACATGTATCATATGCAATAATATAGATACACAAACTAGTGTGGGTGATGTGTCCAATAACACCATAGGCAGCACGTGACATACTCTATGGACCAGTTGTCCAATAACGACTTCTTATGACTCGCACGAAATTGTAGTTATTACCATAAATAAATAAAGCATTAGGATCAATGATGACACCGTTAGTCCCTAAATAGCAAACACACTCCCAACCATATCCATACTTTCACCTGGGATAAGCGTCGATCATGCAACTTACTACCACTTTCACCTTAATACCTTTATCAATTTTTACAGTACTTACATACCTAGGGAGTCCTACAACTAAGGCAAACAGATTAGAGACACCACAAGGATCTTGATTAACATAATCCACAATATCGCATAGATGAAATAGATGCACATATGTTTGCGAGGTTATAGGCCTCGGCTCGTAAGGACTACTCAAACAGAATTTTAGATCGACAAACATTATATTGTACATTTTCAATATATGAATAGAGAATAGTCATACAATGTTGCCAGGGACTCATTAATAATACAAGTGTGGGGATGAAAGGGAACGGTGATCGCGGCGGCGGATGCCGCATAAGTTGATGGCAGCAGCGAAGCTTCACTAGAGATGAAGCCAACAACATGTTGTATGATACATCGCAAATGTATCTATAATTTTTTATGCTCCATGCTTGTTAATTTATACTACCTCCATCCCAAGGCTTAAGGCCTATATTTCTTCAGAAAGTCAAACGAACTAAAATTTGACCGAACTTTTAGAAAAATTTATGAACAAATATGATATTTTATAGGTACCATATAAACATATATTTCATTATATATCTAATGATATTGATTTTGTACTCTTCATGTTAATGATTTTTGATAAAAACATAGCCAAACTTAACATAGTTCGACTTTCTGGAAAAAAAATATAGGCCTTAAGCCTTGGGATGGAGGTAGTATATGTTTCGATTGCATTTTGTTGCACTTTTATACATTTTTCGGCACTAACCTATTAACAAGATGCCACAGTGATAGTTCTCTGTTTTCTGTTGTTTTGTATTTCAGAAAAGTTGTACAGGAAATATTCTCGGAATTGGACGAAATAAAAGCCGAAGTCAATATTTTACCATAACGAAGTCAGAGTCCAGAGGGGGTCAAAGAGGCGCCACAGGGCGGCTAGACCACCCCATGGCGCGGCCAAGGGTGAGCCCACGCCAAGGGGTGGTGTGGGCCCCCCAGGCGGCCACCGGCCTCGCCCTTCCGCCTATTTATTCACGATCTCAAGAAAAACCTAAACACCTGAGCCTTCATCCACGAAAAGTTCCGTCGCGGCCGCCATCGCAGACCCTAGCTCGGGAGGGTTCTGAAGCTCTTCCCGGTACCCTGCCGGAGGGGGAGATCATCACCGGAGGCCTCTACATGCCCGCATATAAAGTGATGTGTGAGTAGTTCATTCATGGACTATGAGTCCATAGCAGTAGCTAGATGGTTGTCTTGTCCAATTTGTGAATCGTGTTTACATCTTGTGAGCTGCCTAACATGATCAAGATCATCTTTATGTAATGCAACATGTTGTGTTTGCTGGGATCCGATGAATATTGAATACTATGTTGAGATCGATTATGTTTTGTCATATGTTATTTGTGATCTTGCATGCTCTCCGTTGCTAGTAGATACTCTGGCCAAGTAAATGTTTGTGACTCCAAGAGGGAGTACTTATGCTCGATAGTGGAAGAGTGAAAATAACTTCTAAGATTATAGATGTGTGCGGTGGCCCAGCATACCACTGCATGTTGTAGTATACAAGTCGTTAATATGATCTTCATGAAGGGACTTCTTCACAAATATCACATCCCTCAGAGTGGTACAATAGAAACATTGCAGGTCAAACACTTGAGATTATATTATAATCATGGTCTTAACAAGTTGGTATTCTCACGAGTCCGATGAGAACACCCTAAGATACTACCAAAGACTTATTACAACTCAACATAAAGATTAAACTGAGCTCAACAACTTATTTAGGTAAGCTACTACGCTGCTCGGCTCTAAGATAACTAGGGTAAGATACTACTCCTCCGCCTCATTGTTGTCAGCTCCGTAGACTATCCCATAGTCTACGCCTTCCACTCCTCCGGACAGATCAGGTTCCTCGTAGACCAGCTCGTGATCTCCCTCTGGTGCTCCGTCGGTGGCCTCCACTTCATTGCCACAGTCTAGCAAGGGTGTCGAAAGAAAGTGAGTACAGAAGTACTCAGCAAGTTCAAAAGAGAAAATGTGTTTGATGCACTAGCTACGACCATTGATCAGAAAATCTCAGGTCAATGCATGTTTCGAAAACATTTCTTCAAAAGACTGATTTTATTCTGAAAACTATGCCCGCCAGTCTTCACAGGTTGAATAGAACTTCACGGAGTTCCTTTCCTGCCGCGTTCGTAGTTCCCTTCCCGTAACAGGGAGTGACAGCCACAATTTGATACACTCTGCAGAGGTGCGTTACTTTTCCCATAAGAGTACTTATCCTTGATACCAACCGAGACGTGTTTCTCGTCCACACTTCCTTGGTGTGGGGTCAGGTGTAAGATCCAAACCAATCACTGTCTTCTCCGCGACCCTGCATATCCACCCTTTTGTCCATCCGTACACCCCCGGTAGACATCTCCCGATCATACGGCTTTACCCCCGGTGTACTACGGACAATCTCATAGACGGTAGAGCCTCTCATCCACACGTATGGGAATTTTAAAGAATTTCCCAACCTACTGCAGTGTTATCCCAACACCCAGCTAGACTCTATCAAGTCCGTTGATATGCAAGAGGGAAAAGATACAGCTGACTTCCCATAGTCATTATAGATCTCATGGTTAACGCGAATTGTACGGCGCTAGAATCACTAGACGTCATTGGTGATTAGTCCTAGATTAATAGAACCCTTGCAATGGAACCTCCACCATATCAACACATACCATGGTTCCATTGCCCACCACATAGTCATATTCATAATTGGAAAAGTAACATTTGATTTTCAATGCAGGAATGATAAGTATAGTACTTTTGCGGGTAAATTGATACAAAATAATCAAGATGACATGAGCAAGGGTGAACTTGCCTGGTGACTGTGAGATAATGCAGTTCGATGTGTTGGATGGAACCAGAACCTCAGGTTCTGTAAAGAAGCATCATTGTCCAGTAAAGACAATGTTATAAGATCCAAATGATGTATTCATGGGTGTATTATTTCATGTTGAATCCCTTACCCTGATATGATTATTAAGATTTAGCTTAGAATTAAATATTTATGCCTTTGGCGATAATTTATAACTACTTTAAATCCTTTAAAATTGTTTTCTACAAAAGAAAAGGATTTAAAAGTAATAGAGTTTTCCTTTTGGAAAATATTTATTTCGAATAAAGAATTTGAAATAATAGAATTTTCCTCCTTTTTGGGAATAAAAG
Organism: Lolium rigidum; assembly: GCF_022539505.1. Lineage (NCBI taxonomy): Eukaryota > Viridiplantae > Streptophyta > Magnoliopsida > Poales > Poaceae > Lolium > Lolium rigidum. The sequence goes on from NC_061513.1 coordinate 17,907,069, forward strand.
AAAATTGGATTTAATAGAATATCTTCCTTTTGGAAAATATTTTTCCTTAAAAGAAATGACTTGGAATAATAGAGTTTCTTTTGAAATATTTGATAAACAAACATTTGAATTTATTTGGAATTTTCCTTGATTTTTAAATCCAAGGAAAATTGTAAATTGTAAATTTAAAATTCCAAGTTCAAATTTAAATTCAAAATTTCAAAATTTGAAATTTTGTAGTAAATTATATTTCTTATTTTATTCTTGTTAAGAATAATTTCTTATTCATCAATCCTATTTTTCTTGGATTTTTAGAGGTATTTTTCATTATTTAATATTTGGTAGAATTTACAAATTAATTAAAAAAAGAAAAGGACTAAAATGCCCCTCTCTCTGGCCTAGTTGGGCCAGCCCAAATAAACGGCCCATTTGGACAGCCCATCTAGGCCTGTCTAAAACGGTGCGGTGGGCATCGAACCGCTTCGGCCCACCCCCACTCTCTCACTCGTCTCTCTCGCGAAACCCTAACCCTACCGTGGCGATTCATGTGGCGACCGTGTTGTCACCATGGTAGCCGCTGTGCTCAGGCCGACTCCGGCCAAACTAGGGCACGCCGTTGGTCGCTATCGATGCAGCGCGCGACGACGCATCTTCTCGTCCACGTAGATTCGACCATTTTTTTCCTCGACAACTCGTGCGCGTGCGCGACGCTCGCAGACGCCGACGGATCTGTGGCGATCTCCATCTATCTGCTTCTCCTCGCCACTCCTGGGTGTTCGCCGCCTCCTCTGGTGGCGTGCGTGGCCTGGCACAGCTTGGCTACGGTCTAGCACCGCCGTGGCTGGACGTGCCACCGTGCCACCATTGCTGTCTCCACGTTCTACGCCAGGTAATCCTTCATCTGCTACTGCTACCTCTTCTACTCTCTCTCTACTCCTTCCTCTCATTCTCGATCTGTGCCTACTGCCTCCCTAGCGTATGCTGCTGCTGTGCTTGTCATGCTTTCTGTGGTGATGTACTTGCTCACCTAAGCATACTGATGCCATGATCTAGCTTAATCATGCATACCGGTGCTTTAACTATGCATGTGTAGTTCTTCCTGGTACCTTGGACTCATATTATCCTATCTATTCATGCCCTGGTGCTATTGCTATGCTTACTAGCTCACTGTGCTAGGCCTATTCTATTTGTTCATGTCCTTGTGTTGTGCAAATTCTAGCTAATGGCCTTCTGTTGACCTAGGTTAGCACTACTAACACTTGTGGTGTCAGTGATGCTCACATATGCCCTGTGTATGCTTCAGTTGATCCAATTCTTGGATCACTGCATGCATGTGATGCTCTGCTATGCCTGATGCTTAATCTATTTGATCAATTTGATCAATCATATGCTAGTGGCTAATTACTGGTTAAATCCTTGGCTATATGAATGGCTTGTGCTAGCTTCTGCTGTGACTTATACTTGCTAATGATGCTCAAGTGTCTATGTGTGTGATGCTGTTGTTGTCCACAGCTCATTGGACATAATCCAATGGCTATGATGCAATGGTGCATGCTGATGTTGCCTCTCAATGATGCTATTGCATTATTCATGCATGGATTATTGTATCTGTGTACTTGGGTGGATTATTTATGGATAAACTTCTTATGCAGTGTTGATTAAATACATTGTTGTGCATGATTTGATATTTCCATGATCAATTTGGAAATAAATAAAGTCTGAATCCATTTCTGGATGATGATGACTTATAATCTTGGTTAAATGGATGGATTTGTGGTTGATGTGACCACAGTAGCATTGCTACTGCTTGGTTGTTCACACAGCTTGTCCAGTTCTTGTTGGCTACTTGTCTCTGCTTGCACAGTAGGGAATCATACATGTTATGAATGCCACTGTGCTTGCCTGTGAAGAAATCTAGGGTTTAACTGATGGTTTAGTGGCTAGGATCTCACTAGGTAGTTCCTGGTAGCTTATAGTTCCTATAAATCCTCTACTGGTGCTATATGTGCATTTATTCTTACTTTTTTGCACATATGTGCTATCCTTGATTATTTGCACATGAATAGTGTCTAGATGGGTTTTAGGCTCTAGCTGCTCCCTTTTCGCAGTTGATCCTTGGACAACACCAAGTGATGATCACCCCATGAGCATCTGCTCATCTCATGCCTTGTGTCATGCAATATTTATGGATTGGATCCACTTGGATCCTCTCCAGTACTTGGTATACCTTATTCCAACTCCTAGATGGCTATGCTCAACTACTATTAAGCGATTCTGTTGGATGATCTTGTTACCTACCCTGCTCCTCCTAGCTCCCGATGATCTTGTTTAAGTTCCCATGCCTTCTGTTGGGTTTTGTTTGGTTGATTTGGATGGATAAATGATTTTAGTGGTTGTTGGTGCTATTCTTGAGCAAGAACAGGATGAACTATGCACTATTTCTTGTTGGTTGCTGGTTTAATGATTATCTGGTCGACATGTGACTTATTCCTGGATGTTCTACCCTTTTATACTGCCTCTTGGTTCACCATGGCTGTGACACACAAGTCTGGCATGGCTTGGTGACTAAGCCAGTCCTTGGCTTGTTGTTGGAAGCACAGCATCTCAATGAGCCGTGTGTTTCTTTGGTGAAACTTGAGCCCCTGTGTGGCTCAGGCTTGGTCTGCTGGAGCTTATCTTGGTTCTGTCCAGGTTTTGGACATTGCCAAGTGTACTAGACACTTGGTTTCGAACCCACTGTCTAGTTTCTCTCTTATTTAACCGCATGTCTAGTTTCTTCTCTTAATTGCAGGTTTCAAAGTTGGAAATGATCAAGGACAAATCCTTCCAATACATGTAGTTTAGGTTTTAGTATAGGATCAAACTTTTGTAATCTTCTTTTTATTTTATTTTATTTTATTATTCATCCAATTCTTGTAATTATAAATATTGTAAAGACAATGTATATGTGTGTATGTGATCAATAAAGCTCAAATTTTCCTTATGAGCTCATTTGTAAATGTATCAATTACTTATGAATTGTTTGTTTATAAATGTTGTGATTTGAAATATAAAGGGATTTGAATTATGATGTGTTTTGAATTATGAATTCATAATTCCTTTATATATTTTGTTTATCTATTACTTCTTTTGTTTTAAATTTAAATATGACTTGTCAATTCAAATCACCTCCCAAAATCAACAAGTTACAAAAGAGATCATGTCGAAATTCTTAATACTCACATTGCCTAACCCTAATTGCAATGAGAGAGAACCTCGATCCTTCTTAGGTTTATATGCAATAAGGTGCGAAAATTTCCCTCGTTTTGCGATGAAATGCACATCCCAATTCTAAATCTACCCTTCGATGTTCCTATGTTTTGGGTTATTACATGTGTTGTTGCTACTAGGGAGAAAACAACAATGTTTTCTCCACGGGTAATTCTATTGTTTACTTTACACACATTGTTTAGTGCGATAATATATTCCTTGCAACTTAATACTGGAAGGGGTTCAGACGATAACCGGAAGGTAGATTATTAGTCATAGACGCAGTTGGATTACGGTCTATGTATTATGTTGTAATGCTCAAACGAATCTCATAGTAATCATCTTGTCATGTATGGTCTTTATTCTGTCAATTGCCTAGCTGTAATTTGTTCACCCGACATGTTATTTATCTTTATGGAGAGACACCTCTAGTGAACTATGGATCCCGGTCCTTACTTTTACACCGATACAATAATCATGTTCTGTTTACTTACTGAAAACATTTTTCTCTTTAATTCCACTGCAAACAATCATCATCTTTTCACACTATACGTATAATCCTTTGAGTTCAACAAAACCGGTAAGATTGACAACCTCACTGTAAGTTGGGGAAAAGTATTTTAGTTGTGTTGTGTGGAGGTTCCATGTTGTTGCCGACACCGGTAGTGTGCTCTACCAATAGTCAGCTAGCAACACCTTCAGAAGTCACGCCTTTCTCCTACCGGTTGATTAAACCTTGGTTTTCTCAGTGAGAGAAAACTTGCTGTTGAGCTCATCATACCTCCCTCTTGGGGTTCTCCAACGGTGTGCAATCTGCGTTCATCAAGCACCATCAAGATTTTCTGGCGCTGTTGTCGGGGAGAAAGAGGATTTTTGCAAGGGGAGTCTCTCATCTCCAATCTCTTTACTTAATTATTGTTTTGCTTAGTTTATTCCATGCTCACCTCACATGTTGATGTTTCTTGTTAGTTATGCTTAACGGAAAATAACAACAAAATTAGAGAGTTTTATAGTATTTATCTTGAGCTAGGACATGAAGTGTTTGAAGAGAAAATTGAAAAACCTATGGAACTTTATTTGCATGTTAATAGCAATGTTATTAGTATGATTTCTTTTAACACCATTATTGCTAATGCTATGGAAAAGTCTAAGTTTGGGGAAGCTAGTTTTTATGAATATGATATTTTCAGTCCACCTACTATTGAGGAGAAAATTAATTATTATTACAATATGTCTCTAATATCTGATGATTATGGTGATGATAGCAATAATGATAGCTATTTTGTTCAATTTGCTCCCACTACAATTAATAAGAATGATTATGCTTATGTGAAGAGTAATAATTATTTTATTCATGTGGCTCATGATAAGAATGTTTTATGTGATATTTATATTGTTAGGTTTGTTCATGATGCTACTGGAAAATTTTACGAGAGAGGAAAATATGGTTTTTGAAATGTTCATGTTACTAAAACACCTCTATTTATATTAAAAGTTCCCAAGTTTCTCTTGTTTTAACTACCCATGCTTGTTATACTATGTTCTTCTTTGATTTATTTTCTTACAAGATTCCTATGCATAGAAAGTGGGTTATATTTAAATGTGTTTCATATTTGATCTTGATGTTTCTTCACTTGATAATACTTGATGCTAGCTCTTTTTCTGCGTCTAGCTGAAAGGCGTTAAAGAAAAGTACTCTTGGAAGATAACCCATATTTATTTCTCTAATTTTTCCTTTGTTGAGTCTTGGAATTTATTACCTCTGTAATAACCTCTTCTTATCATTTTTATTTCGTTTTTGTGCCAAGAATAGCCTCTAATAGGAAGAAAGTAAGATTTGGAGAAGTTGATGTCCTGAAACAGATAATGTGTTGTCACCGTAAAAATTCGTATTCCCAGCCAGAACGTAATTTTGAGCTGCCAATTTTTTTGAATATGCCCCAGGTTATTTTCTAACTTTCGTTAGTTGAACACTTTTCGATCTGAGCAACAGAAGATTTTTGAAAAAATCGATATTTACCTGCTATTCTATTTTGACAGATTTCTGGCACTATTCGCATTTGCCTCTTAATCTCTTTCTTTTTGAGTTCTTTTGATCAAAGAGATTTTTTAAGAAGTTGCTACAATAACTAATGTTTTAATGGATGTTTGATATATGTTAGAACTAGATCCAAGTGAAATTGTTATTTTGATTGTACTAATGCTGCTAATAAGAATTGTATGAAGTTTTGGAAGTTTTCAAGTGTAGGGAGAGAAGAATGATGTAATGAGATGAAGTATGGACAAAAGCTTAAGCTTGGGAATGCCCATGTCACCCCAAGAAATATCCAAGAGGTAAAAGTGTCAAAGCTTGAGGATGCCCAATGCATCCCCTCTTCATCAACAAAGCAACATGTAATCTCTCTATGCGCTATATTTTATTGCTTCATACGCTATATGTTGTTCTTGGAGCGTCTTTATTTTTGTTTTTAGTTTAGTTTTGTATTGTTTGATGTAGCATATGGTTGGATCTCAGCATGTTTGTTTTGGAGAATGACACACTCCGTTTTAATTGCATAGAACGCTCTAGTTTTCACTCTTATTGTTCTGTGAGTGTTCTAGTTTTCTAGTACAACTCTTGGTTTTCCACTCATATTTTGTTTAGAGCTTGTTAGTATTCCTTATTTTATGTATGCTTAGCTCTCTGATCCGTATTTATTATCATCTATGAGAGTTTTTTCAAATAAATTGATTGGTGTTGGAGACGAGTAAAATGTTTCATGCTTATAGTGATGCAAAAGGAAGCTTGTCTAGACTGTGGCATAGACTTTGGCATGTCATGTTGGATGTTATTCTTATTATATGCTTAGTATTTATTGTTATAGCATGACTTGTCTCAAATATATGAGAGTGCATAATGTGCTATTGAAAGAATCATGTGTTGTTTCTATCATACAAAGCATAATATTGGGGTATTCTCCTTTGATGCTTTATTGGGTTGACTTGGCACATGTTTGCATCATGTTATGAATACAACTAGTCAACTAAAGCCTCTATGATCATTTAGTTTTTGAATTGTAATATCACTTTATGCTTTGATTAATAATGTTTTGTCGCTATGCATGATTATGGCCATTATTGCTCTCTTAGTTGGTCGCTCCCAGTATTTTGGTAGCCTTCACCTATACTGAGTATGAGCTCTACTCGTGCAACCAACTACCAAAAACCAAAGTTTGCTAATTGTGTCCACCATATCTACCGACTAGCATCATTGTTATTACAAGTATATTCATCATGTTTTTTATTTATCTTCCAAACTAAATTTTGTCATGAGAAAATTAGTTAGTAAAGCTCTCACGAACTTGATGGTACATTTTCTTTCGTGTACTTAATAAACTTGAGCCATTGTGACTATCTTATGAAGATTATATGTTTGCAAATTACGAGTTGGGAGTTAGCACAACCATGCTTTCATGAGAAACGCTTTCAACTTTGCACTTATTACTATTTAGTTGATGTCATGTTCTTTTGTTTATGGATGCCTAGCGGTGCGAAATAAAATGGAAACCTGTAAGTCCTTGGAGTTTGTATATATTTCAATTTAAGCCATGCATCATTCATGGTGGAAATTTACAACGAACCATAGTGAGTATTCTATGAAGCATCTTCAATAAAAAGCTATGCCCATAGTAAATAAAAGGATTGCTCGAGATGCTCATTGTCTGTTTGTCTTGTCATTTTGGCATGAGATTGCTCCTAGGCAAGAGTACTTCCATATCATGGGGCAGGAGGTACCCCGTTGGCGTTCTCAATGATGCACGTATACTTACAATGACAAATACTTATTTGGGACCTAAGTTGAATAGCATGTGGTTTAGGTACTCGCATTCAAGGGGCACGAGATTTTCAACTTGTGATTTGTCAAGCATATAACTCATATTTTCCCTCACATTAACTTTAACCATTCAAGTTGCTTATGGTAGGGGTAATGATAGCTCAAAGCTAATGAGTACCATAATTTTTGGAAGGTTTATAAATCTTGTTAATCTTGCTTCCTTCTTCAAAGGACTTCTCTTTTACTTTTATGTTGAGTCTTCATCTTCTTCTTTATGCACCAATTAAGAGAGCATAGTTGTCATTCTTAGTATAATGTGCATAGTTCAAAGATTATTATTGATTGATTCATGATTATGCTATTGCTTGTTCTTAAATTACTTGTATCTAATAACACTTTGAACTTTAAAGGTGTCCTAGCATTTATGTTTTGCTGCTTCATAAAGGACATGTCGAGTACCACTTTGCTATGTTTTATCTATGCTCATAAACAAATAGTTGCTTTCAATGCATAATTATTCACGATCCTTTGTTTGAGTTACTTCTCATGTTATAACTTAGTTGCTAAGTTCTATTGTTAGAATTATATCTATCATGCCTATGTTTAGAGTGTACTTTGATCCCATCTCACAATGCTTTACAATAACTTGATCAAGATTGTGTTGGCTTCATGTCACCTTAAAAATTATTTTGTTATCACTTACCTACTCGTGGACGATCAGGAGTTAAGCTCGAGGATGCTTGATACGTCGCAAATGTATCTATAATTTGATGCTCCATGCTTGTTTTACACCAATTTATATATGTTTTGGTTACACTTCGTTGCACTTTTATACATTTTCCGGCACTAACCGATTAATAAGATGCCACAGTGTCAGTTCCTTGTTTTCTGATGTTTTGTATTTCAGAAAAGTTGTACATGAAATATTCTCGGAATTGCACGAAACAAACGCCGAAGTCAATATTTTACCGTAACGAAGACAGAGTCTAGAGGGGGTCGAAGAGGCGCCACGGGGCGGCCAGAACACCCCATGGCGCGGACAAGGGTGGGTCCGCGCCAAGGGGTGGTGTGGGCCCCCAGGCGGCCACCGACCTCGCCCTTCCGCCTATTTATTCACGATCTCGGGAAAACCTAAACACCCAAGGCTCCATCCACGAAAAGTTCCGTCGCGGCAGCCATCGCAGACCCTAGCTCAGGAGAGTTCTGAAGCTCTTCCCGGCACCCTGCCGGAGGGGGAGATCATCACCGAAGGCCTCAACATCGCCATGCCCACCTCCGAAGTGATGCGTGAGTAGTTCATCCCAGGACTATGGGGCCATAGCAGTAGCTACATGGTTGTCTTCTCCAATTTTTGCCTCATGTTTAGTTATTGTGAGCTTCCTAACATGATCAAGGTCATCTTTATGTAATGCTACATGTTGTGTTTGTTGGGATACGATGAATATTGAATACTATGTTGAGATCTATTATATATTTGTCATATGTTATTTGTGATCTTGTATGCTCTCTGTTGCTAGTAGATACTTTGGCCAAGTAAATGCTTGTGACTCAAATAGGGAGTACTTATGCTCGATAGTGGGTTCATAACTCTAGTTTTCTGGAAGAGTGACAATAACTTCTAAGATTGTAGATGTGTTGTTTCTACTAGGGAGAAAATAACAATGTTTTATCCAAGGGTAATTCTATTGTTTACTTTACACACATTGCTTAATGTGATAATCTGTTGCTTGCAACTTAATACTGGAAGGGGTTCGGACGATAACCGGAAGGTGGATTATTAGACATAAACACGGTTGAATTACGGTCTATGTATTATGTTGTAATGCTCAAACGAATCTCATAGTAATCATCTTGTCATGTATGATCTTTATTCTGTCAATTGTTCGAGCTGTAATTTGTTCACCCGAGCATGTTATTTATCTTTATGGAGAGACACCTCTAGTAAACTGTGGATCCTGGTCCTCTCTTTTATACTGATACAATCATCATGTTCTGTTTAGTTACCGCAAGCACTGTTCTCTTTAATTCCACTGCAAACTATTATCATCTTTCCACACTATACGTCTAATCCTTTGTGTTCAACATAACTGGTGAGATTGACAACCTCACTGTAAGTTGGGACAAAGTATTTTGGTTGTGTTGTCTGCAGGTTCCACGTTGTTGCTGGCGCCGGTAGTGCACCCTGCCAATAGTCAGCTAGCAACACCTTCAGAAGTCACGTCTTTCTCCTACTGGTCGATTAAAGCTTGGTTTCTTACTGAGGGAAAACTTGCTGATGTGCTCATCATACCTTACTTTTGGGGTTCCTCAACGGTGTTCAATCTACGCTCATCAAGCACCATCATTGTACACTCATCCCGTATGAGTGGGGATGACCATACCAATGATGTTTAAAACGCTTGGTGATTGTCTTTGAAACCTTGTTGACTAGCTTGGTGATATTCTCAACTTGTAATTCCTTATTAATTGGCCTTGATTTGTTCCTTTAAATGTCCATTTTTTCAAAGAAATAAATGACAGAAGAGATTTCCATATCTATGCAATATTTAGTGATTCATGGGAAGTGTGAAGAGATAATTCCATCGTAATTATGAACAATACTCGGTTTAAATAGCGATAAAGATGAGCGTTTTTACCACACATCGGAATCCCAAGCTTAACCTTGATCATCCTCGAGCAAGAAACAAAGATCATAACAAACTCAGGTTTAAACCTAAGTAATGAAACGACAAGTTCACTTAAATTAGTAGTCATAGCTCACACTTCTTCACTAAAAGCTTAGCATAGATAGAGTTCACTCCCGATATCAAACATTATACAAGTTTCCTCACGCCAAGACAATTACAACAAAGATTTTATTAACAAGGATGATTGGAGAAGTAATCATTATTCAATTTTTCTCTTGATAACACTTGCTTTCGATCCAAGGATTGATTGGTGTTTCAAGTTTCAACAATTAAGAGCGAGAGATCATCTCAAATGAAGCATATCATATAGTGTCTCATTAAACATACACATAGTTAACTCATGGCTATCTAACACATCTTTCCGTTCATTGTTTTTCGGGAACTTCAACTCTTCAGTAACGAGATCACGTCAAAAGATGTATCATGCTTTAACCAAACTAAATAAATTTAGAAGAAGTACTCATAATCTTAACCAAGGTGTTAACCCTTTTGGACTAGTGACCCCTCCCACTCATCAGTGGAGTACATCCAACTTTGTTTGCAACACAAACCATGAGAAAGCCAAAACATTAACCGTTATAATATTGATGTTATAGATGTTGACCAACTCAATAGCCAAAATCTAAGATTTCTCTCATCTCATTTATCGCTAGACATTGGTTCCTTCTAACATCCTCTTCTAGAGTATGATGAAGTCAATCGTTAAATTCTATGGTGTCGAGTATCTCAAATACTAGATTCTTATGACAAGTACTACAACACCTAAGTCATCATAAATAGATTTTCTCTTATTCTATTTAGTTCCATAGTTATTTCCACGGCAATAATCGGTTCTCTAGAGAAAAGGAGAGTAACATCTACTTTACTAAACATTCAAGTTAACAAAAGCTCTATTATGATTACCAAGAAATGCTCCCACTTAATATAGTTTTTAACTATCACTATCAACTAGTATAAGCATTTCAATTTCAAAAATGGGAGTCATAAGACATACCTCTTGATCATACGACGCTCACTCTTTTCTTCCATATGATGTGTTCCGTAAAAACTCATCAGGATCACTCCCTTGCAAAAAGTTGGGGTGTAGAAACAAAAATAGGAACATCAATAAAAACACCAGATGATAAAAGGAGAAATCTTTTTGCGTTTTTGAAAATGGGAAGTAGAAGAATAGAAAATATCGGCGGCATGAACAAGGCTAATAAAACTTAAGCAAAAAAGGAAAAAGAAAACGAAGTGTTAAGACAATTCCAACACAAGTGTTTCAAAACTCTCATGAGCTACCTTGCAACCTCAAAACAAACGAAAGAATGAAAATAAAATACACCACATCTTGATATAGAAGTGTCAAAAACATTCCAAGCTTAGGCTTTTGCAAGCCGTCTTGGTAAATCATTGTGGTGGTGGCGCATAATAAGTAGGATCCCAGACCTGGCTCCGAAGATGAAAGTGTTGGGCCAAAAGTTATGTGTCGAGTGTCTGACGGAGTTGGTGAGGTCGCTAATGTTATCGATGGAGCCTCTGAGCGAGTAGACGCCATTTTATGTGTGGTACATTCATTTATATCATCATATTTGCATCATACAATGATGATAATTTATATTGTTATTTGCATTGGTTTTGCATAATTTTCACTTTTTTAGATAGTTTATGGGACTTTCTTACATAGTCACTTGTTTTGGTATTCAGTTCCTAGGTTGAGGGTTTCGTATTGAAACTGATTGACATGTGCTTTGTTGGAGATATGCCCAAGAGGCAATAATAAATGGTTATTATATATCTTTGTGTTTATGATAATGTTTATATATCATGCTATAATTGTATTAACCGAAACATTAATACATGTGTGATATATAGACAACAAAGAAGTCCCTAGTATGCCTCTTAAACTAGCTTGTTGATTAATGGATGATTAGTTTCATAATCATGAACATTGGATGTTATTAATAACAAGGTTATATCATTATATGAATGATGTAATGGACACACCCAATTAAGCGTAGCATAAGATCTCGTCATTAAGTTATTTGCTATAAGCTTTCGATACATAGTTACCTAGTCCTTATGACCATGAGATCATGTAAATCACTTATACCGGAAAGGTACTTTGATTACATCAAACGCCACTGCGTAAATGGGTGGTTATAAAGGTGGGATTAAGTATCCGGAAAGTATGAGTTGAGGCATATGGATCAACGAGTGGGATTTGTCCATCCCGATGACGGATAGATATACTCCGGGCCCTCTCGGTGGAATGTCGTCTAATGTCTTGCAAGCATATGAATAAGTTCATAAGAGACCACATACCACGGTACGAGTAAAGAGTACTTGTCGGAGACGAGGTTGAACAAGGTATAGAGTGATACCGAAGATCAAACCTCGGACAAGTAAAATATCGCGTGACAAAGGGAATTGGTATCGTATGTGAATGGTTCATTCGATCACTAAAGTCATCGTTGAATATGTGGGAGCCATTATGGATCTCCAGATCCCGCTATTGGTTATTGGTCGGAGTGAGTACTAAACCATGTCCGCATAGTTCACGAACCGTAGGGTGACACACTTAAAGTTGGATGTTGAAATGGTAGAACTTGAATATGGAATGGAGTTCGAATATTTGTTCGGAGTCCCGGATGAGATCCCGGACATCACGAGGAGTTCCGGAATGGTCCGGAGAATAAGATTCATATATAGGAAGTCATATTCCAAGTTTGGAAATGATCCGGTGCATTTATGGCAGGTTCTAGAAGGTTCTAGAAAAGTCCGGAAGAAATCACCATGGAAAGTAGAGTCCCGGAGGGACTCCACCTTGCATGACCAGCCAACCCTAAAGGGGAGGAGTCCAAGGTGGACTCCCCTAGGGTGGCCGGCCAACCCACCTCAAGGAAAGGTAGGAGTCCCACCTTGGGTAGGACTCCCTCCTTGAGTAGGTTTCCCACATATGGGAGGTTTTAGTGTTGGGGTCTTATTCGAAGACTTGGACTAGAACTCTTGGTGCTTCCACCTATATAATGAGGGGCATAGGAGAGGGGGCTGATCACTTCAAGCCTCAGCCTTGGCCGCACCCCTTAGAGGGCCGGCGCCCAACCCCCCTCTCTCCCCAAACCCTAGCGGTCTCTCTCCTCCACCACATGCCGCACGCTTAAGCGAAGCTCCGCCGGATTTCTCCACCACCACCGACACCACGCCGTCGTGCTGTCGGATTCAAGAGGAGCTACTACTTCCGCTGCCCGCTGGAACGGGGAGGTGGACGTCGTTGATACGTCTCCAACGTATCGATAATTTCTTGTGTTCCATGCCACATTATTGATGTTATCTACATGTTATATGCACACTTTATGTCATATTCGTGCATTTTCTGGAACTAACCTATTAACAAGATGCCGAAGTGCCAGTTCTCGTTTTCTGCTGTTTTTGGTTTCGAAATCCTAGTAACGAAATATTCTCGGAATCGGACGAAATCAACGCCAAAGATCTTAGAATCCCCGGAAGCATCCAGAACACACGAGAGGGACCAGAGGGGGGCACAGGCCCACCACACCATACCCTGGCGCGGCCTAGGGGTGGCCCGCGCCCCCTAGGGTTTGGCCACCCCTTCGACCTTCCTGCGCCGCCTCTTCGCCTATATAAAGCCCCTGGACCAGAAAACCCGATACCAATTGACGAAACCCACAGAAACCTGCCAGAGCCGCCGCCATCGCGAAGCCAAGATCTGGGGGACAGGATCTCTGTTCCGGCACCCTGCCGGAGCGGGGAAGTGCCCCGGAAGGCTTCTCCATCGACACCGCTGCCATCTCCACCGCCATCTTCATCACCGCTGCTGCTCCCATGAGGAGGGAGTAGTTCTCCATCGAGGCTCGGGGCTGTACCGGTAGCTATGTGGTTCATCTCTCTCCTATGTGTTTCAATACAATAATCTCATGAGCTGCCCTACATGATTGAGATTCATATGATGATGCTTGTAATCTAGATGTCATTATGCTAGTCAAGTGAGTTTTACTTATGTGATCTTCGGAGACTCCTCGTCCCACGTGTGTAAAGGTGACGAGTGTGTGCACCGTGTGGGTCTCTTAGGCTAGATTTCACAGAATACTTATTCACTGTTGAATGGCATAGTGAGGTGCTTATTTATATCTCTTTATGATTGCAGCATGTTTGTATCACTACTATCTATGTGCTACTCTAGCAATGTGTTATTAAAGTAGTTTATTCCTCCCGCATGTGTGCAAAGGTGACGAGTGCGTGCACCGTGTTAGTACTTGGTTTATGCTATGATCATGATCTCTTGTAGATTATGGAGTTAACTATTGCTATGATAATATTGATGTGATCTATTCCTCCTACATATGCATGAAGGTGACGAGTGTGCATGCTATGCTAGTACTTGGTTTAGTAGCGTTGATCTATCTTACACTAAAGGTTACTTAAACATGAGCATTATTGTGGAGCTTGTTAACTCCGGCATTGAGGGTTCGTGTAATCCTACGCAATGTGTTCATCATCCAACAAAAGTGTAGAGTATGCATTTATCCGTTCGTTATGTGATCGATGTTGAGAGTGTCCACTAGTGAAAGTCTATTCCCTAGGCCTTGTTCCTAAATACTGCTGAGTTACTACCGCTTGTTTACTGTTTTACTGCGTTACTACTGCTGCAATACCACCACCATCAACTACACGCCAAGCACTTTTCTCGGCACCGTTGCTACTTGCTCATACTTATTTATACCACCTGTATTTCACTATCTCTTCGCCGAACTAGTGCACCTATTTGGTGTGTTGGGGACACAAGAGACTTCTTGCTTTGTGGTTGCGGGGTTGCATGAGAGGGATATCTTTGACCTCTTCCTCCCCGAGTTCGATAAACCTTGGGTATCCACTTAAGGGAAACTTGTCTGCTGTTCTACAAACCTCTCGCTCTTGGAGGCCCAACACTGTCTACAAGAATAGAAGCTCCCGTAGACATCAAGCACTTTTCTGGCGCCGTTGCCGGGGAGGAAAGGTAAAAGGCACTCATACTACGGTCTCAGGTAAAGTATTTTTCTGGCGCCGTTGTGTGTGTGCTCAAAGCTATTTCCTTTAGATCCTGCAATTGCATCTTTTTGTTTCTTGTTTACACTAGTTTGGCATAATGTACAAGAGTGAGCTTCTTATTCTATTTCCTGATTTAAAACATGGATTGTTTGATGCGAAAATTAAAAAACCTATGAAATCTTCTTTGCATGCTGGTAGTAATATTAGTATGAACGCTTTGAACACCATTGTTGACAATAATATAGAAAGTTCTAAGCTTGGGGAAGCTGGTTTGCATGATATTTTTAGTCCCCCAAGCATTGAGGAGAAAATTTTCTTTGATGATACTTTGCCTCCTATTTCGATGATTATAATGATAGTGGTCTTTTGATGCCACTTACTGCTGAGAGTAAATTTTGTTGTGATTATACTATGCCTCCTACACTTGATGAGAATAATAATGATAGCTACTTTGTTGAATTTGCTCCCACTACAACTAATAAAATTGATTATGCTTATGTGGAGAGTAATAATTTTATGCATGAGACTCATGATAAGAATGCTTTATGTGATAGTTATATTGTTGAGTTTGCTCATGATGCTACTGAAAGTTATTATGAGAGAGGAAAATATGGTTGTAGAAATTTTCATGTTACTAAAATGCCTCTCTATGTGCTGAAATTTTTGATGCTACACTTGTTTTATCTTCCTATGCTTGTTACTTTGCTCTTCATGAACTTGTTTATTTACAAGATTCCTATGCATAGGAAACATGTTAGACTTAAATATGTTATGAATTTGTCTCTTGATGCTCTCTTTTGCTTCAAATACTATTTCTTGCGAGTGCATCATTAAAACTGCTGAGCCCATCTTAATGGCTATAAAGAAAAGAACTTCTTGGGAGATAACCCATGTGTTATTTTGCTACAGTACTTTGTTTTATATTTGTGTCTTGGAAGTTGTTTACTACTGTAGCAACCTCTCCTTATCTTAGTTTTATGTTTTGTTGTGCCAAGTAAAGTCTTTGATAGAAAAGTAAGTACTAGATTTGGATTACTGCGCAGTTCCAGATTTCTTTGCTGTCACGAATCTGAGCCCACTGCCGTGCAGGAAGCTCAGAAAATTATGCCAATTTACGTGCATGATCCTCAGATATGTACGCAACTTTCATTCAATTTGAGCATTTTCATTTGAGCAAGTCTGGTGCCATTTTAAAATTCGTCAATACGAACTGTTCTGTTTTGACAGATTCTGCCTTTTATTTCGCATTGCCTCTTTCGCTATGTTGGATGAATTTCTTTGATCCACTAATGTCCAGTAGCATTATGCAATGTCCAGAAGTGTTAAGAATGATTGTGTCACCTCTGAATATGTCAATTTATATTGTGCACTAACCCTCTAATGAGTTGTTTCGAGTTTGGTGTGGAGGAAGTTTTCAAGGGTCAAGAGAGGAGGATGATATACTATGATCAAGAAGAGTGAAAGCTCTAAGCTTGGGGATGCCCCGGTGGTTCATCCCTGCATATATCAAGAAGACTCAAGCGTCTAAGCTTGGGGATGCCCAAGGCATCCCCTTCTTCATCGACAAATTATCAGGTTCCTTCTCTTGAAACTATATTTTTATTCGGCCACATCTTATGTGCTTTTTCTTGGAGCGTCTGTTTGTTTGCTTTTGTTTTTGTTTGTGTTTGAATAAATTGGATTACATCATGCTTGTGTGGGAGAGAGACACGCTCCGCTGGTTCGTATGAACACATGTGTTCTTAGCTCATAATATTCATGGCGAAGTTTCCTCTTCGTTAAATTGTTATATGGTTGGAATTGGAAAATGATACATGTAGTAATTGCTATAATGTCTTGGGTAATGTGATACTTGGCAATTGTTGTGCTCATGTTTAAGCTCTTGCATCATATACTTTGCACCCATTAATGAAGAAATACATAGAGCATGCTAAAATTTGGTTTGCATATTTGGTTTCTCTAAGGTCTAGATAATTTCTAGTATTGAGTTTGAACAACAAGGAAGACGGTGTAGAGTCTTATAATGTTTACAATATGTCTTTTATGTGAGTTTTGCTGCACCGGTTCATCCTTGTGTTTGTTTCAAATAACCTTGCTAGCCTAAACCTTGTATCGAGAGGGAATACTTCTCATGCATCCAAAATCCTTGAGCCAACCACTATGCCATTTGTGTCCACCATACCTACCTACTACATGGTATTTATCCGCCATTCCAAAGTAAATTGCTTGAGTGCTACCTTTAAAATTCCATCATTCACCTTTGCAATATATAGCTCATGGGACAAATAGCTTAAAAACTATTGTGGTATTGAATATGTAATTATGCACTTTATCTCTTATTAAGTTGCTTGTTGTGCGATAACCATGTTTATCGGGGAACGCCATCAACTCATTGTTGAATTTCATGTGAGTTGCTATGCATGTTCGTCTTGTCCGAAGTAAGGGCGATCTACACTGAGTTGAATGGTTTGAGCATGCATATTGTGAGAGAAGAACATTGGGCCGCTAACTAAAGCCATGATTCATGGTGGAAGTTTCAGTTTTGGACAAATATCCTCAAATCTCTAATGAGAAAAGAATTAATTGTTGTCAAATGCTTAAAGCATTAAAAGAGGAGTCCATTATCTCGTTGTCTATGTTGTCCCGGTATGGATGTCTAAGTTGAGAATAATCAAAAGCGAGAAATCCAAATGCGAGCTTTCTCCTTAGACCTTTGTACGAGGCGGCATAGAGGTACCCCTTTGTGAAACTTGGTTAAAGCATATGTATTGCGGTGATAATCCAGGTAGTCCAAGCTAATTAGGACAAGGTGCGGGCACTATTGGTACACTATGCATGAGGCTTGCAACTTATAAGATATAATTTACATGATGCATATGCTTTATTACTACCGTTGACAAAATTGTTTCATGTTTTCAAAATCAAAGCTCTAGCACAAATATAGCAATCGATGCTTTTCCTCTATGAGGACCATTCTTTTACTTTCAATGTTGAGTCAGTTCACCTATTTCTCTCCACCTCAAGAAGCAAACACTTGTGTGAACTGTGCATTGATTCCTACATACTTGCTTATTGCACTTATTATATTACTCTATGTTGACAATATCCATGAGATATACATGTTACAAGTTGAAAGCAACCGCTGAAACTTAATCTTCTTTTGTGTTGCTTCAATACCTTTACTTTGAATTATTGCTTTATGAGTTAACTCTTATGCAAGACTTATTGATGCTTGTCTTGAAGTGCTATTCATGAAAAGTCTTTGCTATATGATTCAGTTGTTTACTCATGTCATTATCATTGTTTTGATTGCTGCATTCACTACATATGCTTTACAAATAGTATGATCAAGTTTATGATGGCATGTCACTCCAGAAATTATCTTTGTTATCGTTTTACCTGCTCGGGACGAGCAGAACTAAGCTTGGGGATGCTGATACGTCTCCAACGTATCGATAATTTCTTGTGTTCCATGCCACATTATTGATGTTATCTACATGTTATATGCACACTTTATGTCATATTCGTGCATTTTACTGGAACTAACCTATTAACAAGATGCCGAAGTGCCGGTTCTCGTTTTCTGCTGTTTTTGGTTTCGAAATCCTAGTAACGAAATATTCTCGGAATCGGACGAAATCAACGCCAAAGATCTTAGAATCCCCGGAAGCATCCGGAACACACGAGAGGGACCGGAGGGGGGCACAGGCCCACCACACCATACCCTGGCGCGGCCTAGGGGTGGCCCGCGCCCCTAGGGTTTGGCCACCCCTTCGACCTTCCTGCGCCGCCTCTTCGCCTATATAAAGCCCCTGGACCAGAAAACCCGATACCAATTGACGAAACCCACAGAAACCTGCCAGAGCCGCCGCCATCGCAAAGCCAAGATCTGGGGGACAGGATCTCTGTTCCGGCACCCTGCCGGAGCGGGGAAGTGCCCCCGGAAGGCTTCTCCATCGACACCGCTGCCATCTCCACCGCCATCTTCATCACCGCTGCTGCTCCCATGAGGAGGGAGTAGTTCTCCATCGAGGCTCGGGGCTGTACCGGTAGCTATGTGGTTCATCTCTCTCCTATGTGTTTCAATACAATAATCTCATGAGCTGCCCTACATGATTGAGATTCATATGATGATGCTTGTAATCTAGATGTCATTATGCTAGTCAAGTGAGTTTTACTTATGTGATCTCCGGAGACTCCTCGTCCCACGTGTGTAAAGGTGACAGTGTGTGCACCGTGTGGGTCTCTTAGGCTAGATTTCACAGAATACTTATTCACTGTTGAATGGCATAGTGAGGTGCTTATTTATATCTCTTTATGATTGCAGCATGTTTGTATCACTACTATCTATGTGCTACTCTAGCAATGTGTTATTAAAGTAGTTTATTCCTCCTGCATGTGTGCAAAGGTGACGAGTGCGTGCACCGTGTTAGTACTTGGTTTATGCTATGATCATGATCTCTTGTAGATTATGGAGTTAACTATTGCTATGATAATATTGATGTGATCTATTCCTCCTACATATGCATGAAGGTGACGAGTGTGCATGCTATGCTAGTACTTGGTTTAGTAGCGTTGATCTATCTTACACTAAAGGTTACTTAAACATGAGCATTATTGTGGAGCTTGTTAACTCCGGCATTGAGGGTTCGTGTAATCCTACGCAATGTGTTCATCATCCAACAAAAGTGTAGAGTATGCATTTATCCGTTCTGTTATGTGATCGATGTTGAGAGTGTCCACTAGTGAAAGTCTATTCCCTAGGCCTTGTTCCTAAATACTGCTGAGTTACTACTGCTTGTTTACTTGTTTCTATCGCGTTACTATCGCTGCAATACCACCACCATCAACTACACGCCAAGCACTTTTCCGGCACCGTTGCTACTGCTCATACTTATTTATACCACCTGTATTTCACTATCTCTTCGCCGAACTAGTGCACCTATTTGGTGTGTTGGGGACACAAGAGACTTCTTGCTTTGTGGTTGCAGGGTTGCATGAGAGGGATATCTTTGACCTCTTCCTCCCTGAGTTCGATAAACCTTGGGTATCCACTTAAGGGAAACTTGCTGATGTTCTACAAACCTCTGCTCTTGGAGGCCCAACACTGTCTACAAGAATAGAAGCTCCCGTAGACATCAGTCGTCTTCATCAACAACCGAACGTGTGACCGAGTACGGAGGTGCTGCCCGTTCGTGGCGCCGGAAGCGATCGTGATCAAGATCTTCTACGCGCTTTTGCAAGCGGCAAGTGAACGTCTACCGCAGCAACAAGAGCCTCATCTTGTAGGCTTTGGAATCTCTTCAAGGGTGAGACTCGATACCCCCTCGTTGCTACCGTCTTCTAGATTGCATCTTGGCTTGGATTGCGTGTTCGTGGTAGGAAAATTTTTGTTTTCTATGCAACGTTATCCTACAGTGGTATCAGAGCCGTGTCTATGCATAGATGGTTGCACGAGTAGAACACAATGGTTTTGTGGGCGTTGATGCTCTTGTTATCTTTAGTTTGAGTACTTTGCATCTTTGTGGCATAGTGGGATGAAGCGGCTCGGGCTAACTTTACATGACCGCGTTCATGAGACTTGCTCCTCGTTCGACATGCAACTTGTATTGCATAAGAGGCTTTGCGGGTGTCTGTCTCTCCTACTATAGTGAAGATTCAATTTACTCTTCTATTGACAACACTAGTATCACCGTTGTGGTTCATGTTCGTAGGTAGATTAGATCTTACTCGAAAACCCTAAACCACGTAAAATATGCAAACCAAATTAGAGACGTCTAACTTGTTTTTGCAGGGTTTGGTGATGTGATATGGCCATAATATGATGATGAATATGTATGAGATGATCATTATTGTATTGTGGCAACCGGCAGGAGCCTTATGGTTGTATTTAATTTTCATGTTGAGTAGTATTTCAAAGTAGTTGTAATAGTTGCTACATGAGGTGAACAACCATGAAGACGGCGCCATGGACCTTGACGCTACGCCGACGATGATGGAGATCATGCCCGAAGATGATGGAGATCATGTCCGTGCTTTGGAGATGAAGATCAAAAGCGCAAAGACAAAAGGGCCATATCATATCACATATGAACTGCATGTGATGTTAATCCTTTTATGCATCTTATTTTGCTTAGATCGCGACGGTAGCATTATAAGATGATCCCTCACATTAATATCAAGATAATAAAGTGTTCTCCCCTCGTATGCACCGTTGTACAGTTCGTCGTTTCGAAGCATCTCGTGATGATCGGATGTGATAGATTCAACGTTCATATACAACGGGTGTAAGCCATGTTGCACACGCGGAATACTTGGGTTTGCTTGACGAGCCTAGCATGTACAGACATGGCCTCGGGACAATGGAAACCGAAAGGTTGAACACGAGTCATATGGATGATATGATCAACATGTTGATGTTCACCATTGAAGCTACATCATCTCACGTGATGATCGGTTTTGGTGGAGTGGATTTGGATCGTGTACCACTTAACAACTATGAGGGATGTTGTATTAAGTGGGAGTTCATTAGTAATTAGATTAAAACATGAACTAATTATCATAAACATAGTCTGAGTAGTATTTTGAATTAATTTTTGTAGTATTGGCATCCGTTTTCTACTATGCGCTAGTCTTGTTATTGAGATAGAAATACTGTTAAAATCTGATAAGAAACTTTACGGATTGGTACCGTATTGTTAATGAATCAAGAAATGATTAAGTCCTATTGCAAACTTTTAGTAAACCTCACATTTTTTATTCAAAGAGCTATGGTTTCAATTAGTACCTAAATTTATCTTGTCTCCGTCAAACTTGAAGTTCAAATTTGTTTGAAAAGTAAGGAGCTGAAAATTTAGTTTTCAGAAATAATCAAGGTATGAGATATATGAGATATCTAAGACCTTATTGCAAGATGATAGAATATTATATGGTGAGACTACATAAACTCATAAGTTTTATGGGAATGTATGAAGGTTGAAGACGCCAGGCGTCACAATCCTCCAACTATTGGGGCACTAACGATATTCTCATATCCATAAAGTTATCATCCTTAGTATGCACCGTTGCTAAGACTCGTCGTATCGAAGCATCACGTGATGATCGGGTGTGATAGATTCTACGTGTGCATACAACGGGTGCAAGCCAGATTTGCACATGCGAATACCAAGGTTAAAACTTTATGAGCCTAGCATGTACGGACATGGTCTCGGAAAGTCATCATGATACAATGGATAAAATTATGAGTGAAATTGTTCATCATATTACAAGGTTACTAATAGTGAAATCCGGAACACTTATCATATGATGATCAACTTCAAAGTAAGAACCTCAAGGTTATTGGTATTTGACCAACAAACCTGGAAGTTAATGATGTTGAAGTGTTTTCTGAATAATGAGGAAAGCTAAAAGAGAAACTGCAAAAGATATTTTGGCAAAAAGAAAAGAAAAGACTAGAAAGTCTAGCTCAGGTGTATATAAATGATATACATGTTATGGTTGTATTCCTAGTTAAGTCACACTATGAAATTCTTGGGTATTAGTACTATATTGGTTGGTATGAAGTGTCATACAAAACAACGCAATACAAGAATACAATGGCCTAAGTGATCGACAAGGAATATGATAGGAATGCACGTCCGGAACAAAATAAAGTGTTATTATGTTCGTCGTTGGCATTCTATCTAGCCCTTAGAATTTATAATAAAGAACTTAATAATTGTTATTTTGCTCTGGTCAAATGAAAACAATGAGTTGTTCAAATTATGACATTACTCCATGTACGATGGATAAGTTATTATAAATCTTAATGGTGAAACACACATACATAACATCGACGCTAAAATGCCATAAGGCAAATGATTTGAATTCCACTTATTTGTGGAACCGCCATTTTGGTCATGTTAGAAAGAAACGCATGAAGGAACTCCATGTAAATGGATTTTTGGAGTCATTTGATTTTTGAATCATTTGGCGCTTGCAAATCTTTTCTAAAGAGAATGATTAAAATACCGTTCATAGGCCAAGAGTTGAACGGGCAACTAACTTAGTGGAAAAATACATGATGATGTATATGGTTCACTGGGCATAATTGTGTGCGGGAGATTCTTATACTTCATGAAAACTTTCAACAATGAATTGAGTATATATGTGGATATATTCAATAAGGAAGAAGTTTGAAACATTTGAATGGATTCAAATAAATTTCAGCATGAAGTGGAAATCATCGTAATAGAAAAGTCAAATATCTATGATTGGATCATGGTGAAAATATTTGAATTACGAGTTTTAGCGAACATCTAAGAGAGTCATGAAATTGTTCTACAACTCACATTTCTTGGAGTATCACAATGATGATATAGTATCCGAGAGATGTATCCAAACCTTGTTGGATTAATGATGAGATAAAATATTATGATGCCATTATATTTTTTGTGGATTATGCTTTAGTGACAACCGCTTTTACACTAAATAGAGCATCATCATGATCCGTTGAAATGACACCATACAAGTTATGGCATGGGTATAAATCCTAATAGTCCTTTCTTTAAATTTTGGTCTAAGAGTTTACAAACCAAAATCGGATGAATGTCTTTGTTGGTTATCCCGGAGATTTAATTGGGAATTCTTCCCACAAGACAAAGACAAAAGTGTTTGTCAATGTTTCTTATTTCCGAGAAATTGTTTCTAGTGAAGTATTTGAGTGGGAGGACAATATATTTTGATAAGGTTTATGAACCTCGAGCATAATGATCGAGTAGCGCAGCATCGGAATTGGTTTCGAAGCGGCCACGACAATCATGGCTCCCATGACTACAAAGTGTTTTAGCCATGGAGATCGAAGTACATATTGAACCTTGTAGGTATGGTTTACTTTGTGATCAAATAAATGATTTGTGGACAAAGGATTGATTTTGAACAATGATAAACCAACTACAAACAAAGAAGTTATGATGGGCCCTGACTCCGTTAAAATGGCTATACGCCATGAAATCCAAGATAGATGAATACTTTTTGAAAGTAAATAGATCTATAAAACTGATGGACTTGGATGAAATATCCTTGAAGAAGCTTGACTTGTCGAAAAGTTGTTTACGACAAAGTTCAAAGAATTGACTACGACAAGATTAGATCTTCCGTAGCAATGCTTAAAGTCTATATGGATTATTCTAGTAATCACTACATATTTCCTTTATGAGATACGTTAGTAGGATGGCAAAATACATTACTTATCGAAGTGTGTATTAAAGGGGTATACAAGATACAACCAAGAGTTTTGCTGGTCCGTATAATACTAGATAGGTATACGAACTTCAATTGGATGAAGTAAGTATCACGGAGTTGGAATCTTCACCGGATGAAATAGTCAAAGAGTTTTTGATTTCATCAGAGACGATGAAGAGGCTTGCATTTGCAAGAAATTAAGTGGGAGCGCTAAGACACATTTATAATACTTTATGTAGGTGACATATAGTTGGTTATAAATGATGTAATTATATACTTGATTAAAAGGTTTCATTGAGAAGTTAATTTCAATGAAAGGATATGGACTGAAACATATCTAGTGTCAAGATCTATGAAGATAGATTGAAACACAAAATAAGTTTAAGTCAAAGTACATAGAATAGATATTGAAATAGTTCAATATAGAAATATTAAGAAAATGTTCTTGTCATGTGAAGTTTTAACAAGACTTGAGTGTATCTGATACTCAATGAGTAAAAACACATGAGTGATTATGAATCACGAATAATATGTACACAATCAGATGTCCTATGCTCTAAAAGTGTTATGAGCATGTACCAGAATGATTCATGTGATGATCATTAAAAAACAGTAAGAATATTCTTGAGTACTTAAGAAGAACCAAGTATATATATATATAATTTTGTATGGAGAAATGACAAACAAATCGCTGTAAGGTGTTACACCGATATTGGTTTTGTCACATATAAAATATAATTTCAATCTCAAATTTGACTAAGTGTTGTTTAAAAGGTAGCACAATGAGCTAGAAGTTGTCTATGCTAGATTTAGAAGATTTCTAAATATTGTGACGGATTCTACAAAAGAAGGCAGAGTATGTCATTGTTTTGACAATGACAAAGGATGTTAAGTCAAGAGGTTCTTTGAGAACTTGGTGTAGTTCCGACAGAGTCAGAACTTTGAAGCTATATTGTATGTGACAATATTAGTGACATATTTCAGACCGCGGAATTAAGGTTCCACCAGAAGACCAAACATATTTAATGCCGACTCATTTGAAAACTAGATAATACCCCGCGCGTTGCGGCGGGATATTTAGCTATTAATACACAGTTTGAAAAGATACCCACACGAAAAGATAAACATCTAACCGAAGGTGGAGGGATATGCCATAATGTCAATAATAGGATGCAAACTATTATATATCTTTGTGAAGACAACATTGTATATCCCTGAAAATTAAGATAATTTATGAGTTGACAGCAAATTGGAAAGATGAAATATAGTTTATATGTCACTCGAGTGCCAAGACAACAATTTTTGTGACAAACTGAGCAAAATAAGAATATGTCCTCAGTTGTTCGATAGACGACAACGGAAATGCTAAAGATTTACAAAGGACATGTCTAAAGATTGCTAAAATCGTGGTCGTGGTTATGTGACCAAGCCGATTTGTGAGCAAGTTTAGATAAGCACAGCTCAATCGGTCCCTTGCTGCCGCTCTTGGGAGCTCTGAGACTGTCATTGTACCGAGGCATCTAAAAACCTGATCCAAGCAGTACCATCTAAATATTTTATTTCAACATAGACTTTCTTGCAGTTGATACATGTATCATTCATATAGGAAATGTCTGTTATGCGAATTTGCGATATGAATTGTAGTAATAAAGATTTTTAATTTCTATCTAAATGCAGAATTAATGCAACTCATATCGATCATTCACAAACAGAAATAATCATGAAAATAAAATAAAACAATACATATATCACATATTTTAATCTGTAATGCACTTTGAGATAGTAGGCAGGGAAGGAAAAGACACATGCTGGGAACTTGGCAAGTTAGCATAATTACCTCGCCAAAATAGAAATTAAGCAATTTAAATAATTGACATCATGATTTTACTCTCTTATTTCTTTAACCCAACATGAGATGGATCTGAACGAATAGAATGTTAATCCTTGATTCATGTGCATAAAACGAAAGCACATAGAGTAGCTGTTTGGGGATTAAACCAACGGCGGCCATAGTGCAGACCTTCCTGCCAGGTGAAGATCTGAAATGATGTTGCTTTTTATTGGCATCTGCTTCCACACATCTCCTTTAGAATATGTTTCCTAGATGAGAAGCTGCATCAATGGAAGAATGAGAATTCTAAGAAAGAACAAAACTTGCTTTACCTCCTGACGCAACAATTCATATTGATCTTCCTTTCATTGCACTTTAATTTCTGGATTAACCCCTTCGATGTGCCCTTCACAATCCAGCCATCATTATCTCAGTTGTGCACTTTTTATTGCTCACCCTGCCTGCTCCCAATTGAACATCAGTCACAGCAGCTCTGCCATTTTCTGCGAGCAGCGAAACCACGGATGTAGAGATCTTGGTCAAGCGACGGCGATGAACCTGCAGTGCCACGAAGAACGACTGATTCGTCATGGGTATCTATAATCTGATTCAAGAAAAAGTGCAAAATATTGGTCATATGAGAAAGAAAGCTCGCGGATGCAGGGATAAAGAGATTTGATCAGCGGAGCAAAGCTGTGCTGGGTATTTAAATCCAAACATGCCCTTCCCGTTTCCTTTGCCCGTTTCTTGTGCATGTACGTGGTGATAAAGGTGGAATAGAAGCGGTAGGGGTTAATAGAGGGGAGAGGAGGCGTGGGAGAAGATGCACCGGCCAGGATATTAAAGAGTTGCTATTGCATTATGACAGGGAAGGAAGTGGGGACTCTCTTATTACGGATCCGTTATTTAGGTGTCAAATAATTGATGACCTGGTCTCACAGAATTTGTTGGCAAGACTGCTGAGGTGGCAGTCTAGGATTGCTTGTAGATACATGATGAGGTGGATACCTTGCATGTGCAGGAAAATGGGATCACCTATTAAGAATAGAAAGATGAGTGATGCGTTGAGACGCAAATGAATTACAAAATACATACGTTTCTGAGCGTGTCAGATCCGTTGACTAAAACCTCTCCCGTGAGTAATACATGATAAAGTACCGGAAGGCCAAGGTGTTATATCTTTACAAATGTAAACTAGATTATTGACTCTAGTGCAAGTGGGAGACTGTTGGAGATATGCCCAAGAGGCAATAATAAATGGTTATTATATATCTTTGTGTTTATGATAATGTTTATATATCATGCTATAATTGTATTAACCGAAACATTAATACATGTGTGATATATAGACAACAAAGAAGTCCCTAGTATGCCTCTTAAACTAGCTTGTTGATTAATGGATGATTAGTTTCATAATCCTGAACATTGGATGTTATTAATAACAAGGTTATATCATTATATGAATGATGTAATGGACACACCCAATTAAGCGTAGCATAAGATCTCGTCATTAAGTTATTTGCTATAAGCTTTCGATACATAGTTACCTAGTCCTTATGACCATGAGATCATGTAAATCACTTATACCGGAAAGGTACTTTGATTACATCAAACGCCACTGCGTAAATGGGTGGTTATAAAGGTGGGATTAAGTATCCGGAAAGTATGAGTTGAGGCATATGGATCAACAAGTGGGATTTGTCCATCCCGATGATGGATAGATATACTCCGGGCCCTCTCGGTGGAATGTCGTCTAATGTCTTGCAAGCATATGAATAAGTTCATAAGAGACCACATACCACGGTACGAGTAAAGAGTACTTGTCGGGAGACGAGGTTGAACAAGGTATAGAGTGATACCGAAGATCAAACCTCGGACAAGTAAAATATCGCGTGACAAAGGGAATTGGTATCGTATGTGAATGGTTCATTCGATCACTAAAGTCATCGTTGAATATGTGGGAGCCATTATGGATCTCCAGATCCCGCTATTGGTTATTGGTCGGAGTGAGTACTAAACCATGTCCGCATAGTTCACGAACCGTAGGGTGACACACTTAAAGTTGGATGTTGAAATGGTAGAACTTGAATATGGAATGGAGTTCGAATATTTGTTCGGAGTCCCGGATGAGATCCCGGACATCACGAGGAGTTCCGGAATGGTCCGGAGAATAAGATTCATATATAGGAAGTCATATTCCAAGTTTGGAAATGATC
The DNA here is from genome assembly GCF_022539505.1 of Lolium rigidum. Classification (NCBI taxonomy): domain Eukaryota; kingdom Viridiplantae; phylum Streptophyta; class Magnoliopsida; order Poales; family Poaceae; genus Lolium; species Lolium rigidum. The sequence continues at coordinate 17,935,098 of NC_061513.1, forward strand.
CGGTGCATTTATGGCAGGTTCTAGAAGGTTCTAGAAAAGTCCGGAAGAAATCACCATGGAAAGTAGAGTCCCGGAGGGACTCCACCTTGCATGACCAGCCAACCCTAAAGGGAGGAGTCCAAGGTGGACTCCCCTAGGGTGGCCGGCCAACCCACCTCAAGGAAAGGTAGGAGTCCCACCTTGGGTAGGACTCCCTCCTTGAGTAGGTTTCCCACATATGGGAGGTTTTAGTGTTGGGGTGTTATCACCAGAATTTAACCGAGTCAGAGGTGGGCCGCAATCAAGATGGGCTTAAAGGAAGTATACATGGAGAATTATGTGAATCGGCCTTTTATACCAAGTTGGGCTTAATTGCCCATGTATCTGTAACATATTAGATCGTATTTTAGTTTAGAGATAGAATCTTACTCGTGCACGGTTTAGTGCACGAGTACATTAGAAAGTCCGCTGGACTATAAATATGTACCTAGGGTTTATGGAATAAACAACAACTCACGTTCAACCCCAAACAAACCAATCTCGGCGCATCGCCAACTCCTTCATCTCGAGGGTTTCTATCGGGTAGCGACATGCTGCCTAGATCGCATCTTGCGATCTAGGCAGCACAAGCCCCACGTTGTTCATGCGTTGCTCGTATCGAAGCGCTTTTGATGGCGAGCAACGTAGTTATCATTAGATGTGTTAGGGTTAGCATTGTTCTTCGTTTAAGCATGCTTACGTAGTGCAACCCTTGCATATCTAGCCGCCCTCACGCCTATCTCAGGTGTGGGGGCGGCACCCCGCTTGATCATTATTTAGTAGATCTGATCCGTTACGATTGCTCCTTAAACTGCAAGGATTAGTTTAATATCTGCAATAGTTAGGCCTTACAAAGGGGGGGAGGATCCAGTGGCACGTAGGGTGGCGTTCGCAAGTCCTAAACAGGATGTTCCGAGGATCAGCTTCATGTTGGTTTTTTGGCCTTGTTTAGGATCGGCTTACGAGCACCGTGCGTGGCCGCGAGGCCCAACCCGGAGTAGGATGATCCGATTATGCGGTGAAAACCCTAAATCGTCGTAGATCTAATTAGCTTTATCTTGATCAAGCAGGACCACCAAGTATTCGTGCACCCCGTACGAATCATGGGTGGATCGGCTCTTTGAGCCGATTCACGAGATAACCCGAGAGCCGATCGAGGCTCGTATTTAACGTTTACATGTATGCCCCGCAGAAACTAAGCGAGGCATCCCCATCACCTTCCCGGCCAGGTATAGGTCAGGTGGCACGCCCTTGCACTTCGCATCGCCGCGTGTGACCGGAAGAGCATTGCGGGCCGTCGCTCGGAGGGGTCTCAGCCAGCCGCAGCTCTAGGCTCTTCCCGGCTCTACGGTGTTGACAAGGCCGCTGCCCGCCGGTGGGTTTTGGCAGTCAACACATTCCGGCACGCCCGGTGGGACAATCGTCTACATCAACCACATCGCCATCTACATCCGAGATGGCGGACGGCACGCCGGTCACTTACGAGGAGCTGCCCGACGAGCTCAAGAAGCAATACAACGAGATCAAGGCCACCCTCGAAGCCGACCTCATCGGCTCCTTTCAGAGAACCCGTTCCCATGGCATCAGATGGAAGGGATTCTCACCGCAAGGTGCACTCGATGGGATAGACCTCTCTGCCCCGTCGGAGGAACGCACCAGGGACTGCGGCAGGAGATCAACTACTTGGTGGCTCACTCGCTACATCGCCACTCGAAAACTTGGTCAACGTGTTGGAGCGTGTCGCTCTGCGCGTGATCCAGGAGATCATGAGCCACCAGTACTCGCCGTCAGGACCAGCTCTCGGGACTCATCAAGGAGAGTTGCCATTCCAGTCCCGTCCACCGCTGCCATATGTGTTGGCAGCACCTGCTGAAGTGCCGACTACACCGGCATTCCTCGTCTACAAGATTGGTGGTGACCCTAGTGACTACCAGTTCTTAATGGAGGCGCCTAAGGAGATCCCTCAAGGATACGCGTGCACGTATGTGCCGGATTGTGGTGATCGGGCGCTCACAAACCAGGCCACAACATCGGGGACTCCGGCGAAGACAGGAGGAACGTCAGCAACAGAGCTCGAGAAGCAGACGTGGCTAACTAAGTACGCCACACCGACGAAACTCCCGAGCCCAGCTCCTGCAGTTGGCTCAGAGCTGGAAAAGCAAACATGGCTGGCTAAGTACGCCACTGATACGTCTCCAACGTATCGATAATTTCTTGTGTTCCATGCCACATTATTGATGTTATCTACATGTTTTATGCACACTTTATATCATATTCGTGCATTTTCTGGAACTAACCTATTAACAAGATGCCGAAGTGCCGCTTGTCGTTTTCTGCTGTTTTTGGTTTCAGAAATCCTAGTAAAGAAATATTCTCGGAATTGGACGAAATAAAAGCCCGAGAGGCCTATTTTCTCACGAAGCTTCCGGAAGTCCGAAGGAGAGACGAAGAGGGGCCACAGGGCGCCAAACCCTAGGGCGGCGCGGCCCCCCCCCTGGCCGCGCCGCCCTGTGGTGTGGGCCCCCGTGCCGCCTCTTGACTTGCCCTTCCGCCTACAAATAGCCTCCGTGACGAAACCCCCGCATCGAGAGCCACGATACGGAAAACATTACCGAGACGCCGTCGCCGCCGATCCCATCTCGGGGGATCCAGGAGATTGCCTCCGGCACCCTGCCGGAGAGGGGAATCATCTCCCGGAGGACTCTACACCGCCATGGTCGCCTCCGGAGTGATGAGTGAGTAGTCTACCCCTGGACTATGGGTCCATAGCAGTAGCTAGATGGTTGTCTTCTCCCCATTGTGCTATCATTGTCGGATCTTGTGAGCTGCCTATCATGATCAAGATCATCTATATGTAATTCTATATGTTGCGTTTGTTGGGATCCGATGAATAGAGAATACTTGTTATGTTGATTATCAAAGTTATGCTTATGTGTTGTTTATGATCTTGCATGCTCTCCGTTATTAGTAGATGCTCCGGCCAAGTAGATGCTTTTAACTCCAAGAGGGAGTACTTATGCTCGATAGTGGGTTCATGCCCGCATTGACACC
>NC_061513.1:17938266-17958903 GCF_022539505.1 Lolium rigidum
GATACGTCTTCCGACGTATCGATAATTTCTTATGTTTTATGCCATATTATTGATGATACCTACATGTTTTATGCACACTTTATGTCATATTCGTGCATTTTCCGGAACTAACCTATTAACAAGATGCCGAAGTGCCGGCTCTCTGTTTTCTCGCTATTTTTGGTTTCAGTAAATCCTAGTAACGAAATATTCTCGGAATTGGACGAAACGAAGACCCGGGGCCTATTTTGCCACGAACCTTCCATAAGACCGAAGAGCATACGAAGTGGGGCCACGAGGTGGCGACACCACAAGGCGGCGCGGCCAAGGGGGCCCGCGCCGCCCTGTGGTGTGGGCCCCTCGTTAGCCCCCCGACTCTGCCCTTCCGCCTACTTAAAGCCTCCGTCGCGAAACCCCTGATGCGAAAAACCACGATACGGAAAACCTTACTGAGACGCCGCCGCCGCCGATCCCATCTCGGGGGATTCGGAGATCTCCTCCGGCACCCTGCCGGAGAGGGATTCATCTCCCGGAGGACTCTACACCGCCATGGTCGCCTCCGGAGTGATGAGTGAGTAGTTCACCCCTGGACTATGGGTCCATAGCAGTAGCTAGATGGTTGTCTTCTCCTCATTGTGCTTCATTGTTGGATCTTGTGAGCTGCCTAACATGATCAAGATCATCTATCCGTAATACTCTATGTTGTGTTTGTCGGGATCCGATGGATAGAGAATACCATGTTATGTTAATTATCAAGTTATTACATATGTGTTGTTTATGATCTTGCATGCTCTCCGTTACTAGTAGAGGCTCTGGCCAAGTTTTTGCTTTTAACTCCAAGAGGGAGTATTTATGCTCGATAGTGGGTTCATGCCTGGCATTGACACACGGGACGATGTGACAGAAAGTTCTAAGGTTGTGCTGTGTCTGTTGCCACTAGGGATAAAACATTGGCGCTATGTCCGAGGATGTAGTTGTTGATTACATTACGCACCATACTTAATGCAATTGTCCGTTGCTTTGCAACTTAATACTGGAAGGGGTTCGGACGATAACCTCGAAGGTGGACTTTCTAGGCATAGATGCGAGTTGGATGGCGGTCTATGTACTTTGTCGTAATGCCCAATTAAATCTCACTATACTTATCATGCCATGTATGTGCATTGTTATGCCCTCTCTATTTGTCAATTGCCCGACTGTAATTTGTTCACCCAACATGCTTTTATCTTATGGGAGAGACACCTCTAGTGAACCGTGGACCCCGGTCCATTCTTTTAATACCGAAATACAAATGCTGCTGCAATACTTGTTTTCTGTTTTCTCGCAAACAATCATCTTCCACACAATATGGTTAATCCTTTGTTACAGCAAGCCGGTGAGATTGACAACCTCACTCTGTTTCGTTGGGGCAAAGTACTTTGGTTGTGTTGTGCGGGTTCCACGTTGGCGCCGGAATCTCCGGTGTTGCGCCGCACTACATCCCGCCGCCATCAACCTTCAACGTGCTTCTTGACTCCTACTGGTTCGATTAAACCTTGGTTTCTTACGAGGAAACTTGCCGCTGTGCGCATCACACCTTCCTCTTGGGGTTTCCAACGGACGTGTCAACTACACGCATCAAGCAAATTTCCGGCGCCGTTGCGGCGTGAGATCAAGACACGCTGCAAGGGAGTCTCCACTTCTCAATCTCTTTACTTTGTTTTTGTCTTGCTTTATTTTATTTACTACTTTGTTTGTCTGCATTATATCAAAATACAAAAAAATTAGTTACTTGTTTTACTTTACTTAATATCATGCATGTTTTTATTTCACTAGTTAAGCATAATGGAAAACAACAAAAATATGAGAGATCTTTATGAACTTTATCTTGAATTAGAACATGATGTGTTTGAAGAGAGAATTAAAAAACCCATGGAACTTTATATGCATGCTAATGGGAATGTTATTACTATGGATGCTTTGAACACCATTGTTGCTAATGCTATGGAAAATTCTAAGCTTGGGGAGGCTGGCTCTGATGAGCATGATCTTTTTAGTCCCCCAAGCATTGAGGAGAAAATTTTCTTTTATGATTACAATATGCCTCATATATATGATGATAGCCACTTTGTTGAATTTGCTCCCACTACAACTAATAAAATTGATTATGCTTACGTGGAGAGTAATAATTTTATGCATGAGACTCATGATAAGAATGCTTTATGTGACAGTTACATTGTTGAGTTTGCTCATGATGCCACTGAAAATTATTATAAGAGAGGAAAATATGGTTGTAGAAATTTTCATGTTACTAAAACACCTCCCTATGTGCTGAAATTTTTGAAGCTACACTTGTTTTATCTTCCTATGCTTGTTACTTTGCTCTTCATGAACTTGTTTATTTACAAGATTCCTATGCATAGGAAGCATTTTAGACTTAAATGTGTTTTGAATTTGCCTCTTGATGCTCTCTTTTGCTTCAAATACTATTTCTTGCGAGTGCATCATTAAAACTGCTGAGCCCATCTTAACGGCTATAAAGAAAGAACTTCTTGGGAGATAACCCATGTGTTATTTTGCTACAGTACGTTGTTTTATATTTGTGTCTTGGAATTTGTTTACTACTGTAGCAACCTCTCCTTATCTTAGTTTTATGTTTTGTTGTGCCAAGTAAAGTCTTTGATAGAAAAGTAAGTACTAGATTTGGATTACTGCGCAGTTCCAGATTTCTTTGCTGTCACAAATCTGGGTCTACCTCCCTGTAGGTAGCTCAGAAAATTAAGCCAATTTACGTGCATGATCCTCAGATATGTACGCAACTTTCATTCAATTTGGGCATTTTCATTTGAGCAAGTCTGGTGGCCTAATAAAATCCATCTTTACGGACTGTTCTGTTTTGACAGATTCTGCCTTTTATTTCGCATTGCCTCTTTTGCTATGTTGGATGAATTTCTTTGATCCATTAATGTCCAGTAGCTTTATGCAATGTCCAGAAGTGTTAAGAATGATTGTGTCACCTCTGAAAATGTTAATTTTTATTGTGCACTAACCCTCTAATGAGTTGTTTCGAGTTTGGTGTGGAGGAAGTTTTCAAGGATCAAGAGAGGAGTATGATGCAATATGATCAAGGAGAGTGAAAGCTCTAAGCTTGGGGATGCCCCGGTGGTTCACCCCTGCATATTCTAAGAAGACTCAAGCGTCTAAGCTTGGGGATGCCCAAGGCATCCCCTTCTTCATCGACAACATTATCAAGTTCCTCCCCTGACACTATATTTTTATTCCGTCACATCTTATGCACTTTGCTTGGAGCGTCGGTTTGTTTTTGTTTTTGTTTGAATAAAATGGATCCTAGCATTCACTTTATGGGAGAGAGACACGCTCCGCTGTAGCAGATGGACAAATATGTCCTTAGGCTCTACTCATAGTATTCATGGCGAATTTTCTTCTTCGTTAAATTGTTATATGGTTGGAATTGGAAAATGCTACATGTAGTAACTCTAAAATGTCTTGGATAATTTGATATTTGGCAATTGTTGTGCTCATGTTTAAGCTCTTGCATCATATACTTTGCACCCATTAATGAAGAAATACTTAGAGCTTGCTAATTTGGTTTGCATATTTGGTTTCTCTAGAGTCTAGATAACATCTAGTATTGAGTTTTGAACAACAAGGAAGACGGTATGGAGTCTTATAATGTTTACAATACGTCTTTTATGTGAGTTTTGTCTGTACCGTTCATCCTTGTGTTTGTTTCAAATAACCTTGCTAGCCTAAACCTTGTATCGAGAGGGAATACTTCTCATGCATCCAAAATACTTGAGCCAACCACTATGCCATTTGTGTCCACCATACCTACCTACTACATGGTATTTATCCGCCATTCCAAAGTAAATTGCTTGAGTGCTACCTTTAAAATTCCATCATTCACCTTTGCAATATATAGCTCATGGGACAAATAGCTTAAAAACTATTGTGGTATTGAATATGTACTTATGCACTTTATCTCTTATTAAGTTGCTTGTTGTGCGATAACCATGCTTCTGGGGACGCCATCAACTATTCTTTGTTGGATATCATGTGAGTTGCTATGCATGTCTGTCTTGTCTGAAGCAAGAGAGATCTACCACCTTCATGGTTGGAGCATGCATATTGTTAGAGAAGAACTTTGGGCCGCTAACTAAAGCCATGATTCATGGTGGAAGTTTCAGTCTTGAACATATATCCTCAATCTCATATGAGAATATTAATTGTTGCCACATGCTTATGCATTAAAGAGGAGTCCATTATCTGTTGTCCATGTTGTCCCGGTATGGATGTCTAAGTTGAGAATAATCAAAAGCGAGAAATCCAAAATGCGAGCTTTCTCCTTAGACCTTTGTACAAGCGGCATGGAGGTACCCCATTGTGACACTTGGTTAAAACATGTGCATTGCAAAGATCCGGTAGTCCAAGCTAATTAGGACAAGGTGCGGGCACTATTAGTATACTATGCATGAGACTTGCAACTTCTAAGATATAATGTACATAACTCATATGCTTTATTACTACCGTTGACAAAATTGTTTCATGTTTTCGAAATAAAAGCTCTAGCACAAATATAGCAATCGATGCTTTCCTCTTTGAAGGATCATTCTCTTTACTTTTATGTTGAGTCAGTTCACCTATCTCTCTCCACCTCAAGAAGCAAACACTTGTGTGAAGCTGTGCATTGATTCCTACATACTTGCATATTGTACTTGTTATATTACTCTATGTTGACTATTATCCATGAGATATACATGTTACAAGTTGAAAGCAACCGCTGAAACTTAATCTTCCTTTGTGTTGCTTCAATGCCTTTACTTTGATTTATTGCTTTATGAGTTAACTCTTATGCAAGACTTATTAATACTTGTCTTGAAGTACTATTCATGAAAAGTCTTTGCTTTATGATTCACTTGTTTACTCATGACATTACCATTGTTTTGATCGCTGCATCCACTACATATGTTTACAAATAGTATGATCAAGGTTATGATGGCATGTCACTTCAGAAATTATCTTTGTTATCGTTTTACTCGCTCGGGACGAGCGATAACTAAGCTTGGGGATGCTTGATACGTCTCCGACATATCGATAATTTCTTATGTTCTATGCCATATTATTGATGATACCTACATGTTTTATGCACACTTTATGTCATATTCGTGCATTTTCCGGAACTAACCTATTAACAAGATGCCGAAGTGCCGGTTCCCGTTTTCTGCTGTTTTTGGTTTCAGAAATCCTAGTAACGAATTATTCTCGGAATTGGACGAAACGAAGACCCAGGGGCCTATTTTGCCACGAACCTTCCAGAAGACCGAAGAGCATACGAAGTGGGGCCACGAGGTGGCGACACCACAAGGCGGTGCGGCCAAGGGGGGGCCCGCGCCGCCCTGTGGTGTGGACCCCTCGTTAGCCCCTCGACTCTGCCCTTCCGCCTACTTAAAGCCTCCGTCGCGAAACCCCTGATGCGAAAAACCACGATACGGAAAACCTTACTGAGACGCCGCCGCCGCCGATCCCATCTCGGGGGATTCTGGAGATCTCCTCCGGCACCCCGCCGGAGAGGGGATTCATCTCCCGGAGGACTCTACACCGCCATGGTCGCCTCCGGAGTGATGAGTGAGTAGTTCACCCCTGGACTATGGGTCCATAGCGAGTAGCTAGATGGTTGTCTTCTCCTCATTGTGCTTCATTGTTGGATCTTGTGAGCTGCCTAACATGATCAAGATCATCTATCCGTAATACTCTATGTTGTGTTTGTCGGGATCCGATGGATAGAGAATACCATGTTATGTTAATTATCAAGTTATTACATATGTGTTGTTTATGATCTTGCATGCTCTCCGTTACTAGTAGAGGCTCGGCCAAGTTTTTGCTTTTAACTCCAAGAGGGAGTATTTATGCTCGATAGTGGGTTCATGCCCGCATTGACACTCGAGACGATGACGATGAAAGTTCTAAGGTTGTGCTTGTGTCTGTTGCCACTAGGGATAAAACATTGGCGCTATGTCCGAGGATGTAGTTGTTGATTACATTACGCACCATACTTAATGCAATTGTCTCGTTGCTTTTCAACTTAATACTTGGAAGGGGTTCGGACGATAACTTGAAGGTGGACTTTTTAGGCATAGATGCGAGTTGGATGGTGGTCTATGTACTTTGTCGTAATGCCCAATTAAATCTCACTATACTTATCATGCCATGTATGTGCATTGTTATGCCCTCTCTATTTGTCAATTGCCCGACTCGTAATTTGTTCACCCAACATGCTTTTATCTTATGGGAGAGACACCTCTAGTGAGCTGTGGACCCCGGTCCATTCTTTTAATACTGAAATACAAATCTGTCTGCAATACTTGTTTTACTTGTTTTCTCTCGCAAACAATCATCTTCCACACAATACGGTTAATCCTTTGTTACAGCAAGCCGGTGAGATTGACAACCTCACTTGTTTCGTTGGGGCAAAGTACTTTGGTTGTGTTGTGCAGGTTCCACGTTGGCGCCGGAATCTCCGGTGTTGCGCCGCACTACATCCCGCCGCCATCAACCTTCAACGTGCTTCTTGACTCCTACTGGTTCGATTAAACCTTGGTTTCTTACTGAGGGAAACTTGCCGCTGTGCGCATCACACCTTCCTCTTGGGGTTCCCAACGGACGTGTCAACTACACGCATCAATACCTATGTGTGCAACATAAATAGACCCAATGTCATTATATGGACCCAAGCATGTCTCTTCGAGGTCTCATGACATTTGCGCTTTCACATAGGGGGAGTAATCCCCCGCCCCTCATTGAGCCTTCATTACAAATTGATTTGACTATATAAGGCCAAATGATCTTATTGCAAAAATCATTCCAAAATGACTTATGATTCTTGATATACACTTCGAATCATGCCCATTGTTGCTATTCACATCTTGTTTGGATTTTCTCTCCAATGGGTATGCCTAGAGAACTTTGTGTTTCCAACCCCATGTCTATGCTCATCTCATCATCATCTATCTATCTATATGTACATGTCATCATTTGAGCACTCACACACATTTACACAAAGCATAGGGGCAAAAACGAGGCAAAATTAGGAAATTCTGGGCTGGCCGGTCCCTGGCCTGGTTAGACCGGGTCCCTGACCGGATGGTCCGGTTGACCGGTCGGAAACCGGGAGTGCAGGCCGGGTCAGCCGGTCATCTGCCCGGTCGGACCGGACCCCTGACCGGTCGCGCAGCCACCTATATATTGGGGAAGGGATACCCCTTGGGGTCATCTTCCCCATTGTTCCCCAATCTTCAACCTCCATGGCCGGCGCCCTGACCATCTCCACCACACCCTAGGTCCTTCCCACCACTAGTTCCTCCCCAAACTTCACCCAACCGTAGATCGGGGTCTCCCAAGCTTCTTCACCAAGGGATTTGGTCCTTCTCGAGTTTGCTTGGAAGATCTTGGGGATTTGGCCCTCAAGCCCTCTCCACGTGTTCTTCTTGCTCACTTGGGCAACAAGGACAATGTCATCGGGTAAATTTCCCTTCTATTCCCTCTCCTTCTTGATTTCCCTCTCCCATTGCCACATGTTGAGGAAAGTTGAGAAAACTTAGGGTTAGGGTTAGGGTTTGCAAAGTCCTCATGCCTTTAGAGTGTCTCACACCACAATGCACTTCTCCACTGTATTGCTATAGTCTATATTCAAGTTTATGAGCTTTTGCATGGTTTTGTGGTAGAAAATCTGGGCACAACATCACAACTCGACAGACCCGGTCACACGCCCGGTCAGACCGGCCGCTCAACCGGCCGGCCCGGTGCATGGCCCGGTCGACCGGCCGCTCAACCGGCCGGCCCGGTGCATGGCCCGGTCAACCGGACGCAAACCGGCCAGTCCGGTCTGGTGCCCGGTTTGACCGGCCTGTGCGCCGAGCTGCCCAGTTTTCGCACAACTTCATCACTACACTTGAATATATGCTATGCTCTTTTGGCTTCTCTCTTACTGATGACATGTACGCTTACCCCACTGCTATCCTTGCTCTATTTTTCTCATTCACAGGTAGTTGGAGTGGTGAGACACGTGGCAATGCTTCCAAGAGAGGAAGGACTGATCCTCCTCGCCGTTCTAGTAGCCGCGTTCCCCCTCAAGCTCAGCCAGGTACCGGCGGCTCGCTTGGGGGTAGAACCAAGTCTGTTGCTACCAAGCACAAGGATAAGCATGTTGCCCACGAGGATGATGAGGTAGTGCCAACCATCAATGTTGGGGCTGCAAACCATCTTGAGTGGCAGGAATGGAGGACAGATGAATCCGTATCGCTTTGAGAAGCCAACTTACACTCGTACGGACAAGGCCTTCTGGACCAACACACAGGCAGCCCTCTGGGAGGGTTTCTATGATTCTCATGAGTATATGAAGCATGGTAATATTGTATCACCAAAGGCCATCAATCCTGACGAGCTTGCCTTGCATGAAGCCACAAAGTACCGTTTTGTGGTTCAAACCTTGAAGAGTCTGGGATTGTATGACCTCGTCTGCCTCAAGCCTGATGATACACAAGATGCTCCTACCTTTTGTCCCCTCCTTGTCCGCCAGTTTCACTGCACCGTCTTCTTCCATGATGATGAGGACCGCACCCTCACCTGGATGACCGGCAAGACGAAGTACTCATGCTCCTACTCTCAGTTCCGTGCAGCCATGGGTTGTGGTGATGACAGTAATCCAGGGTACAGGATTCATTCGCGGTCCAGGCTTACTAGGGGTGACATCTCTTTCTGCTATCCTGCGAACCCTTCGCCTGGACCTCCCACTATCTCTGGGATGTACTACTCCTATCCGGTACTTGCCAAGCTGTTCCGTGAGAACCTCATCGACAAGTCCGGCGACCGGAGTGAAGTCCGGAACTATCACCTCAACTTGATGTACTATTGTCATCCTGACAGGGTAAGGAAGATTGATGGCTGTGATCTTATCTATCGTGAATCGAGGAGAGCAATTATGGACCGCATGACTCCCAACTATGCCCAGTATGTTCAGCGGCTCATCAACTACATTGTTCCCGCTCCTCGGAACACTATTGGTGAAAGTGTCATCATGGAACCATTCAGGTTCCCCATTAAGGAGGCCACTCGTCCAGACATTCCCTCCATGATGCCCACCACTGAGCGCCGTTCCAAGACACACCGTGATCATGATGCTAGCTCCAGTCACTCTCGGCGCTCCCAGCATGGGGCCGCTCAATTCTTCACATGCATGTTCCAAATGTGCAAGAACAACAATGATGTTGCACATCAGACCCTTTCTATGACCCAGGAGACACGGAGGCGCCAGAATGAATTCATGGCCTCAAGGAACCACCCTGTTCCTCCTCCTGGAGATGAGCTGGAGCCTGTGGTAGCTCCTCAGTGGGAGATGCCTCTTCTTACCGATGAGATGCTCCAGAACTTCGACTTCTCCGTGTACGCTCATGGTGCTCTTCCTACTAGGACTGCTCGTGCTCCCACTCCTCCTGCTGATGATGCTGATGATGATGCGGGTGATGATGATGCGGATGATGATGATGCACGCGAGAGCTCCTCCTCGCATGGGTTTGGTCACTACTGATGGGTGCGATAGCATCTCTCCTCTTTTCTTCGCCTTTTTGGTGTTCCGATGCCAAAGGGGGAGAAGAGAGTAGAGTCTAGGACCACGGGGTTCTTTGAGTGCCACAAGCCATAGGGGTTGCCTTATTTTGATTTTATATGGCTTGTGCTTGTTTACTTTGAGTTTTTCAAGAACCATTTGCTATTTCCAATAATTCATGTATGGATGTGTATGGACGACTATTATGTGTGCTACTCTATGTTAGGATGATTATGTGTGCTATGCTTATATATCTTGATATGCACATCTCCATACCATGCTTGTTTCCTAAAGATATTGGGGGAGCTTCTCATGTTTCACAAATGGTGCACTTTGCATTCAAACGCAAATTCTCCAAGTGCACACATTATGGGGGAGCTTTCGTAATATCTTATATGGAATCAAGGTTTAGAGCTTATCATAATATCTATTTGTGACTCTAGCTCGGTTTGTCATCGTATACCAAAAAGGGGGAGATTGTAAGGGTATTTCACCCTTATCCATTATTTTGGTAACGATGACACCGTGCTAAAGTATTTGGCCTAATGTGTTTATAAGGATAATCTCAGGTATTAGGCAATGAGGCGTAAATGGTGTATCAAAGGAACAAGAAGGCTAAAGGAGACCCCCATTTCAACAACAATCAAAAAGGGGTTACGGGAGAAATCCGGTCACCAGCCCGGTCCAACCGGGCCAGCAACCGCCGGTCCGGCGTGCTTGGCCGGTCAATCGGCCGGAAACCGGGCTCCAAAAGAGAAGCCAGCAGATCCGGTTTGCGCCCGGTCAACCGGGCTCCTGACCGGCGGGTCCGGCGCTCCGTCCGGTCGACCGGTCGGAAACCGGGTAGCAACCGGCCACCAACCGGAGAAGCGCCAGGACGACGCAAAGGAACCCCGGTCACTGATCCGGTCCAACCGGCCCCACGACCGGGATGTCCGGTCTGTGGCCCGGTCTGACCGGCCTCACGACCGGGCTGTCCGGTCTGTGGTCCGGTCAACCGGGTTTATCGAGGAAGAATGCTGAGGTGGCAAGTGGCAACGGCCAGATTTTGAAGGACACTATAAATACCCCTTCTTCTACCTTGGAAGGGTTAGGCAACATACTACAAGCTGTTCTTGAGCTCTCTCTCTCTCACTCCATTGCTAGAAACACCAAAAGCCTCAGATCTCCCTCCTCCTCCACCCAAACTCAAATCCCTCCGGGAATCATTAGAGGAGGACCCGATCTACCGTTCTACCAAGCCAAATCTCATTCCCCCTTGTATTCATTGAGAAGCTTGCTTCCTAGGGTTCCTTGGAAACCCTAGGTGGGCAAGAGGAGTCCGGAAGCATCCGGGGCTGTGGATTTGCTCCGGGCAAGATTGTGAAGGTTTGGAGGCTACCTCAAAGTCTACCACAAGTGAGTGAGCTATTCCTTCGTGGGATAGACTCCGGAGAATAGGGTGAGCCTTCGTGGCGCGGGGAATCCTTCGTGGGACCTCCACTCCTCCAAACGTGACGTACCTTGTTGCAAAGCAAGGGAACACGGGAATACATCCTCGTCTCCGCGTGCTATCGGTTATCTCTAACCCAACTCCTTACTTGTGATTTAACTGCCTGAGAGAGCCTTCGTGCTCGAGTTAGTTGTATCCTCATATAGGTTGCTTCACCTAGTTTGCATTAGGCTCACCTTTATATTCCGCAAAACCTAATATTGCAAAGAAAGAATTAAAATCTGTAGAAACCTATTCACCCCCCCTCTAGGTTTACCATCTCTATACTTTCACAGGGAGAAGCCTCTCATGGGATTACATAAACCATACCAACGGCCACTGAGCTGCCAACATTCCAAAACTGTCGCTGGACCTCGAGAAAATGATGAGGAGACCACCGTCGTTGGACGTGAGGTTTCACTCTTTAACATAGGTCTTCAACGTCAGTGACACATGGCTGTACTGTACAATACTTCATAAAAGTTCCTAAAATTGGCCAAATACCCATGTGTAGAACATGTAGAAAAAAATTATTAGTCCATCCATTGCCATTTCCTTGTTCAATTGCACGACCTCAAAGACGGAATTGACGGTCATGATGACCCCTAGCTAGACACCCACATTCGATTAGAATAGAATATTCGCCATTTTTGTTATGTAGCTGACAAGAGCAAAATCATAGTTGTCGCGTGAGAGCAGAACAAGAGTAGCAAAACCAATTTCTCATAAAATTCCCACTTTTATTACTCCGTATAACAATGAATCCTAGTGGATACAGTGGAAGATAAAATAAACATGGTATATCCTTTTGCAATAACAATCATTCGCCAATACAATCATGAAAATCCATGTATTACATATTTATCTGTTCTTATTTTTACTAGTAGTTATAAAAATCATGGACCCATGTACCGTACGGGCCTGTACATGGTATACATGTACAGGAGTTAATTAGCTTTATGGTTGAGTGAAGCCATTGGCGCCACATGTCTTGAATTCTGGCGGCGGCGGGGGCAGGCTGGTCTCCGGCGTGGGGCCATTCTCGACGATGAACGCTGTGGCCATGCCCATGATGATGTGGAACTCGTAGTGGCAGTGCAAGTACCACATCCCAGGGTTGTCGGTTACGAAGCGCACGGCAGCCCATCCGGTCCTAGGCACCTCCACTGTATTCCTTAGCTGCGGGTTATGGTAGTTGAACTTCTCGGGGTCCGTCTTGGGATTGTAGTTGCCGAGCCCCATGGCGAGGACGAAGAAGTCGTAGCCATGGAGGTGCATCGGGTTGGAGTCGCTCTGCAACAGCGCGGTGCTCTGGAAGATGATCTCCACGGATGTGTTGTACCGGAACCTCCGGAGCTTGGTGGCCTTGATGGTCGGCTCCAGCGCCTCCTCCAGCGGTCCCAACGGTATCAAGTCGCGGTCGGTGTAGTTATACAGGCGCGGCGGGCGATCGGGGAGGTCCTCCGTGTAGAGGCCACTCGTCCGGCCCTCGTAGTACCTCTCTAGGAGGGACGCGTTGGTTGGGTGGCGGAAGGAGACGTTGTTCATGGTGGCTACCACGATGCTCTCGGGACTCCTCCGGCGCTTGCAGGACGTCGCGTTCCCCCGGCAGATGGAGCCAAGGCCGAGCGTGAAGAAGAGGCGCTCGTCGACATGCATGGGGACGCGATTCCGGTCAGGGTGGGCGAGGCCGGTGAGGTTGTTGTGGAAGTAGAAGGACGGCATGGTGTTGTGCTGGTCGGGCATGAGCGGCGCCGCCACAGGCAAGCCGTTGTTGTTCTTGTCTGATCCGGCGTAGCGGACGAGGCCACGGGAGACGTACGACGGGATCTGTGTGTCAGGCTCAGGTGGCTGGTTTGCGAGTGCCACCATGTGGTAGTGTGCCGGCGGTGCATCAGCAGCCATGAGCACGTCGATGGCCTCACCTGGCGCGACAGTCACCATGTCCGTCTTGTACGGCGTCAGGTAGTTCCCGTCAGCGCCGACCACCGTGAACGTGTGCCCAGCCACTTTGAAGTAGTATTCAGAGAAAAGCGCCGTGTTCAAGATGCGCAGCAGGTAGGTCTTCCCGCGCACCACGTCGAGAACGAAGCTCTCTTCCGGCTTCCCTGAGCAGTTGCCGAGGTCGCCGAGCATGCCATTGATGGTCGCCGACACCGGGTTGTCATCGAAGTTGCCGCTGTTCATCCTCCTGTCGAGCTCGATGAGGTCGAGCTGCCACCACTCGCCGATGATGATGGGCACGTCCTTGGTGGGGGTCGGGAAAGGGTACCTCCCTCCCTTGGGCCGGATGATGAAGGCTCCAGCAACTGTAGCTCGGAGGCAGGTGACGTGGGCGTGCCACCACAGCGTGCCGACCTGGCCGGTGACGTTGAAGCGGTAGACGCGGTTGCCGCCGGGAGGGATGGGGCACTCGGTCACGAAGCCGGCGCCGTCGGACCAGCAGCTCCTCATCTGCCGGACTCCGTGCCAGTGGATGGTGAGGCCGTGGGGGAGATGGTTCACGACGTCGACAACCACCGTGTCGCCATCGGTGATGTCGATCGTGGGGCCTGGGAGCTGCCCGTTCACCACGTAGATCTTGGTCGTGTTGCACAGGTGTGTCTGGTTCATCTCGTGCACCTGCTCATCATCATTAGTTAATTCATTGGTCAAAAACAGGTCAAGAGGATATCCAAACAAGTCCTATAAGTTCTAGACCACGCACTTGAATTTTATTTTGAACGGGACACACTAGATATATACTCCACCCTTTCACAATAATCTACTCTAAAGCAATCTTGCTCTGTTTATAGAAAGCCATTAATTTTAATATGTAGCTTGATTTTATTATTTACATATATCTATGTAATACTTTCTCTAATCTATAATATTTGTCGCTGAATAACATGTATATATCTACACATATTTTAGTGTGTCTATTCATGTCTTAATTAAGAAAGAAGTTTTAAGGATCGGAGGGGAGAGTACTAGCTATCGAATAACTTGCTACACCCTCCGTCCATAAATAGATGCCAAAGATTTATTCAAATTCGGATGTATCTAGACACTAAATCGTGACTACATATATTCAAATTTAGAGAAACTTTTGGCATCTATTTATGGACAGAGGTAGTAGTTTGTTTTAAAATTTGAACAACATAGTCAACAATTGAGAACAAGCAAGTGCGTGTGCACTTGCCCTATGCCACAGCACTCCACGATAGCCACCTCGCGTTCACGGGTTGGGTGATCGCCATGCTTCTGTGATTTCTATTGGTCCAGGTGTTGAGCAATAATAATATACAGAGAGATGGAGCCTGCCCAGTTAACACCGCCCCCATGTAGCACCTCTCCTCTCACGCAACCTCTCTCTTCAGTCCACGCCACCATCCTCTCGCCCGGCTCCACCTCCCGAGGGCACGCCGCCGCCGCCGATCCATCACCTCCTGGCGCAGCGGTTACCTCGTCGTCTCTCCTCATGTGGCTCCTCTTCCTATCTCCTCTAACTACTCCATCGATCCTCACCTCTGCACCCTCTATCCAGGCTTCACGAGAGCTTTCTTGCCCCCATCCAACTAGGTTGTAGCGACCGAGAAAGACGGTGAGGGGTCGAGGCCATTGGTGCTGGACCTCCTGGAGGCGTCACCGACGGGCCAGAGGCCTCTGGCTGATGGGGAGGAGAATACCTCCGCCGGGGTGGGGGCAAACCCTAGCGCGGTAGGTAATCATCTCCTCATCTTATTCATGTTTTTTATTTACTTCCTAATGGCCATGAATTTTTTTTTTAGTTTGGCTGAGTTTGTGGTTCCCCCCACCTGTTTGATCCAAAATTAATTGACTACCCTAATTTCTATTCTTTATGTTCTTTTCAAATTTACTCATGTGGTAGAGCAACTTAATTTGGGAGAAGATTCCGTGAATAGATTTAATGAAGCAACAATGTCTTAATTACTCTCCTTCTTGGTAACTTTTTCACAGATCCATGTGCTGAAGCGTTTGTGGTGGTGAGATTAATTATGCGCTTTGATTATCAACAATAAATGTTATTAAACTTCATGTGCAGCAATATTGATCAGAGCAGGTATGTGTGCATCGTTTTTCTTGTATTACTTGCAGTTATAAATATTCGGCAAGTGCTCGGCTCAGCTACTTATGTGCTCAATATATTACTCTCCTTTTTGTAGAAACACAAAGCTGTTTGTTCCAATGTTATATTTATTAGAAGTAATAGCGGCAGCGGAATGCCTTTTTTCTACCACTGATTGGTGACATGACTCACTGTTCTGATAGACCAAGGTAACCTGTCACACATAATCGATTCATATAATTAAAACACAGATAACTATTCTGCTGCTCTCCATTTTTTTCTTGTGTCCATATTGTAGTATACTAGCATGTTCATTTGGAACTGCATGATACACATGAGTTTGCTCATATCACCTTTTTATTCTTCTCTCCTCAAACTTCTTCAGTGTTGTGGTTTATGTTGCTCTGAATGTTGCTTTACCATATGATTTAAGATAATATCGCTCATCCCTAGAGCCTTTACATGTGATAGGTGGTTTATGAGATTGCAATCAATCTGATATACACTTGCGTTTGAACATGACCTTTTCATGAATGAAACTGTTATCGGTAATCTGAGGAAGCTAACTAAGTACTAAGGTAAGCTTTAGTGCTTCTTTTCCAGAGATTTTTCATATTAGGTTCAGGCCATGCCTCACATATTTAATTTGTATTTCGTTTAACGATATCTCATTCTTTATAGCAGTGCAAGCATAGTGTATTAGTTCTATTTTAATCGCCTGATTGCATTTAGATAAAGTCTAATCCTGGAGAGTAAGCTGGTTGTATTGGGCTATTGGAACTATTTGGCTACACTGATTAATCTCATGTTGTGCATTTTCTGTAGTGTTAGTGTAGCTCTCCTCATGTAACCTGTTGTGGTGTTTTTTCTTCTTCAGCTCTACCTGTTTATGAGATACCCTTTCTAGCTCACTTTCTTCCTGATAAAGGTTCCTGTGAGGCCCTTTGGGTGCTAGCATAATGGCATGGGTTATCTATCAGATTGTAGGGTCATCTGCTATTAAGAGGTTAAATGGAACTAGGATGCAGTACTTGGAATCTTGGATACACTCTAGAAGGTAAAAAAGTAAAATCCTTGGTCCATGTATTTTCTTTATGATTACTTGCAACAATGAGATGTGTAGTCTTAAGTTGTTTCCACTGGGTTCAGATAAAAAAGAATGCCCCGTGTTAATTAGAAAATAGGGAAGACGTGGGAGATCAAGGAGGAAGGCTACTGTTGTGGAGGCTCGGCCTGCCATGGCCAAAGTGTGCCCCTCTTCCCACCCAGTTGTTTATGATTCAGGTACATCTGATTTTACCGTCTAATTATTTTGGTTTAGGTGTAATTTGGAGGAAGAAGACGAAGTTCAATGTTCCAGGTTCCATGTGAATACTTGAATACCAAACATAAGCTGATATTGGGTTGTAATTTCCAGGTCTATTCTTGCTGATATTCACTCCTGCTTTTCTTTGATGATTTGTTTATGCTTCATTTCCTCTGTTGGAAACGCAATGCGACGCCTCGCTGGTTAATGGTGATTGGTGAATGCAGTCCTAGCATAGTACACATGATTTTATTGTCATTAGCATTGTTTTGCTCGCATTCAAGAGTTTCCAGCCTTTAGGTATATATATATGTATGGCTATACAGTTGTTCGAGTATTCTTTAATTGAATAGTGTGCTGCCTCTTTTGCAGTTTACTTACCGGTTATCCTTCGGTAAATTTTGCGCTCAATACAAACACAGAAACCTTTATCCTCACTGCTACCAACCCTCGGTGAGATGTTCTTTTCATCTAATATTTCTATATGGTTATGAGTATGTTAATACGTTCTTCCGCAGTTCCTCTTCCTCTATAGTCTGTTGTTGCCCCTGATGCACTCTGCTCCTACAGAACTGGAGATTAGTCTCCGGTTTCCCCCTGTGCCGAATCTTGGTCCTGCCGTTTTGAAGCTACTTGTCCACCAGATCCTTCACGGGGTGTGGCCTTAAGTAAGGTCTGTGCTGCAGGAAGTCTGGTGGGTGGTAGGTAGGAGCACGCGGTGAGGACATGCTAGCAGCTCTTTCTGTATGTCTCTCTCTCTGTGGATTCGTACATATGGTGCTGATCTTGTTTCCATGGCAGTGATGACATATATTTATTTTATCATTTCATCCTTACAATTTCTTTTTTTACAATTTTGCATCCATAGCATACATGATCCCCTCTCCTCCGCCGGCAATAAACTTCACATGTCACATCTACTTTGCTAGCATACATCTCTCCTCTTTTACTGTCTATTCTTCTATGATGATGTTAGTGAATGAAGTTCTTGATTTTGCAAATATTTGATTTCAATGATGGCATTAGATTGGCTCCTTACTGAATGAGAAAGTGTTCCTTTATTCTGTTGTTACACATCTAATAGCTCCTTACTGTATTGAAAAGAGGTAGATTGCAACTTCTCATGTCCAAGATGAAAGTTGAAGTTGTTGTGGAGATTGATAAATTATTGAGTATTCTAGATTTTTAAATTATCCGAGAATCTTTCGTAACCTGAATACGTGTTAGAACAAAGTTCTGTACTTCAGAGTAGGAGAAACACATCAATTTATCAACACCAGCTGAATACGTTTTAGTTAGTTGGTTCTTTCTTTTATTTTGCTTCATGTTTGTTCTGGTCTACGGAGTAGCTTCCAAATTGTTAGCCTTTGTTGATTGCCAGTTTGTGTTTTTGCCAGGTCGGATGTTTACCAAGGATTCTTTCCATGGGCATTTGACCAGGTAATTTTTTGCTACTACAAAAAGTATATGAAATAATCATAGAACTGAAGGAATATGAGACAGTGTGTGTCCCTACTCTTTTGCACTCACATACAGTTTCTTACGCCCCTGCAGTAGTTAAATATTTGCACCAATGCTTCCTTCGAATTTTAAGAGATATATCATGTTTAGATCATACCAAGGGGTTGGTTTGTTGCTCATTTTCCATACCTTAGGTGTGTATTTCCTTTCCTATCAGTTCTCAGTGTTACAAACTGACGCATAGTAGTATTGTTAGTAAATACTCTCCCTTAGTACAAGTAATCGTGTCTGTTAAATTTGCGGCACCAAGAAAAGTACTTAAATACAAAGTGTCAGGATTAAATTTGTTTCCCGTGAACCTCTTGATCTTTTCTATTTTGCAGGGCTGTTAATTGTGTTGGACCACATGAGAATTTCCGATGTGGATACAATTCCTTAATTTAATGGCATGTGGTAAGTGGATATATTTAGAAATGAGCTTGCCATGGACCAGCTATCCCACAACAGGTTGTGCACTGTAAGTTGTTGCTGGTGTTCGGTGAGCCAGGGTCTTTCTGCCTTGTCAATAGGGTTTGTTCAGTTATATTTGAGTGCTCACACTTCTTGGTGGTGACTTCATATATGAGCCTACAACTATATGTGCGGACTTGAAAATGATCTGGGATGCAAGTCTATGTCACCAGGTGGTTCTTTTAAACCATTTGTAAGGGCCCTCCCAGGCCCTCCAAGTTCCCATTAGAAGTGCGAGAAGACAACGACAAATCCGTGAATCATCTCAAAGGTCTCCATTGATATGGCTATGGTAAGAAAGGTTCTAAGATATGGCGAGCAGAAGCAAATTTACACCGTTGAAGTGTGTCGTGTGCCTAGCTCAGGTTTTGCAATACACTTGAGAAAACGAGGAGGCTGATTCTCTATTTTTTTGTTTTGTTTTTCCATTGTCGCTTAGGAATTAGTACAGAGGGGAACCATATTTACCTATCAGAAAACAATTTTTTGATGCTACCTCTTCGTTTTGCATCCTGTTGTAAGTTTGATCATAAGCTGGGTTACATCAATGCATTATCCTGTCATAAAGTGTATAAGCTAATCTGATACAGACAAGATTTTGCATTGCAGCGGAAATCTTGTGACTCTGAACAAAAGAAGCATACTCAGTTACACTATTACACTAAACAGCATTATGTGTTACAGGTTAACTTTGCGTCCAAACTTACCTACCTATATCTTGTGCGGTGATTTTTACAGCTGCCTTCTTATTTGTCTTGCTCTGTTGTGTTGTTTGGCTGCTGAATGCCTGAGTATTTAGTACAGTTTTACTAGGAGACCATTAGGCACTGTATTTTCCTGCGCATGACCATCATAGTGCCTCTGCCTCTTGCCCGTCAAGATGAACTTAATGCAGCTGCTAGGGGCTCCTAGGGGTTGTGATTAGCGTGCACATGACCGGTGAGGAGGCGCCCCAAGGGGCGCCCCAACCACTAGTATTTTTAAACGGAGGGGGGAGTAGACTTGAAAGCAATAACACGTCAGAAAATCATATGAAACATAACCAGACATTGAATTCACGACATGTATAAAATTAAAAAGGATGTTGTACACACCACAAAGGTGTGCTCCACGACTGCCGCCTCAGTGCCGATCGCCCCTGCCAGAGCGGCAAGAGCCATGGCGCAGAGGATGGTCGCGGCCATGGAGAGGTTCACCATGCTTGATTGCTCTGCAAACTTAGTGATATGATTGCTACTGGCCGGAAGGATGGTTTTGCTAAGCCTGAGTAACGTCTATTTATACACCACCCCAACGGACATGGCATCCGAAGATGACGGCCGTCTGCAATGGTTGACCGGACCGGGCCAATCAAATCCAGAAACCAACGCCGGCGATCTATCGATCACGCAAGCCCATGCATGCATGCAATGCAACCTAGTGGTGCATGGTCAGCCTAGTTAAGTGAGGCTTCATGGGAACGTGAATTGGAGATTAGCATCGTTACTTACTAGTTTAATTAATCCTGAAAAGAATGACAAGTCAATCGCGGTTAAGACTTTCGACGAGGAGACTTCCTTGCCGCTGAACTAACGACATCAGAAGTGGGCATCACCGCGCCAGAATTGGTCGAGCCGTAGCCATTTGCCAGCAAAGACTTAGGTTATTGGTGGTTTTCTTATTGAAAACCCTTGTGCGCTACCAACCCAGTCATTGGTCAGAGTCTAATTAACTCCAACAGAGGATGTTTCACGCTGTGCATGGAAGACGCATCTGATTCCCCGGATACGTCCAATTGGTAGGTAGATCTTCTTGTTATACTTCAGCAGCCTTGACTTATATGTTGCGGCATATGATCCAAACGATCACCACAGTGTACTTTGACCTATTTTCTTAGAAGCGACCATGTATGCAGTAGAATCTTTGTCAAATGTGTTCGAGTTCAGATTGGTAATATATATATGGCCTGATTTTCTATATGAGAAGTATTTGGTTGAACCTAAATTCAACCTCCGAGAAGAAATATTTTGTTGAACCAGTTGTTGTGGTTTTGTAATATTTGTTCATAATAAATTATGTATCGAGATGGTTTATGCGTATGATAATTATTATGCATCGAAACAAATACTTTGCACATAGAAATAGTCCAAGTTTGAACTTTTCTATGTTGAGATAAATCATTTTTTCTCACGTCCGATGATACGTCCCAGAATACAGACAATAATTTGTGTGAATATACTTTTTTTTAAACCAGGTTACAC